>NW_025113064.1:3374500-3456500 GCF_010416935.1 Polistes fuscatus
GTATGCTACTGCTACGTTTAAACCGTTAGTTTCGTTTAAATATTTTCGCACTTACACGTTCTAATTATTTTATCTCATTTTTTATCTTGCTACTTTAATCGTTGTACGATTGTTCGAATATAAAATTCGATTATCTCGTTGAGATGCGTTATCGTCCGTTTACTCTTTTCTTTTTCTTTTTTTTTTTTTGTTATGGACAGTAAAATAATTTAAATGTATTATCGTTGAAACGATATTAAACTTACGATAGCAAAATTGTTGCTTAATGCCACACTGTAGTAGAGTAGCTTATTTTTGAGAATTTTTTTTATGGAAATATGATAAATGCGAGGAAAAATTTGTCGATAGGATTTTATTGTACACATTTTAAACAACAATCGTTCATTTTTCCATTACAAGTTGTCACAAAGCAAACCTTACATCAACGACAACAGTGTTCCACAGCCTGCAAAATTTCTCCAATTTTTAATATACAATAGAACAAAAAAATTATGCATTTGCGTGTGCGTTTGCGTGTGTATGTGCATACGATGCATAACCATTTATTACGATCAAAAGTAGAATGTACTTGCATGAACAATTACACGAAACTATTTCCCATCATATCGCATACTTCGTTCATTTAATCAACGACAGATAATGAACGCATCGTATGTAATATGTACGTTGAAATTAGAACTTCGTTTCTAAAAGTTTCGTTTGTAATGAAACGATGTAATTGAAAGATATGAAAAAGAACTCGAAAGGGGAAAAAAAAAAAACATATTTGCAAATATCTGTAATACAATATAACAAATTAATTTACAATTATTTCTCGCGTGTTCCAAACGATGAAATATATATATTATTTTTTGTGTAACTTTACAAATTAATTTAAATATCGATTACATTCTTTCGAAAGATTTTATCTGCGAAATTACGAAGTCGCGCTTGATTTACGAGTCGGAGAAAAATAAAATTTAAAAAAAAGATAGCAATTAATATTAAAAACGATTTAACAATTTATGGGCTCCACCCTGAATATTATTTCTTGGTTTCCATGAACTATCTCAGAAAAAGAGAGAGAGAGATAGATAGATAGATAGAGAAGAGGAAGAGATATGCTAGGAACGATAAGACCGAAAGATATTTGAGATCGAGGGTCATATTTTCTTGTTATTTGTCGTGCTAGAATTTTAATGAAAAATTGTTTAGAAATGGAGATAGATAGAGATAGAGGATAAAAAGAGAAGATACTGACGAAGATGATGATGATGATAAAAGGTGGCTTAGAAAATCATCTAAGGAACCATGAAGAATCTAACTCACAAACACACATACACACACACAAATGTATATATGAAACACCCATATACATAAAAATAAAAATAAAACGTATCACAGCATGTGTATAAATGGAAACATATATAATCTACACACATATATGGATCATATATTTACCGGTTGGAAAATTCAAACTAGAAGCAAAGATCTGTTCAGTTAGTATGGCCAGAAAATAGGATGAAAAAGAAACACCGTCTCGTTGGCTCGCATAGAAATCGTGTGGTTTCAAGACCGACGACCGTATTGACATTACTTCGTCGAAAGCTTCTCTCTCTTTCTCTCTCTCTCTATTTCTACCGCTATCTCTGTTCAACAAAAGACGAGTAATTAATTAACCAGTCGAACGGAACTAGCTATGGCGACAAATTAATAGGTTGGACATATGCATATATATATATATACATGGATATATGCATTAAATAGATAGATATATATATATAACTAGAGAGATACCTACATACGTGACAGAGATTCTTGTGGTCTACAATTTCGGTCCAGATTACGGATTCTGCCAGAGACATGGAGATGTACATGTATATATATTGAGAGAGAGAGAGAGAGAGAGAGAGAAATGTTGAATTTTATTAATAATCGATATTCGATTAACATCACGATTCGATATTACTAAATTATTTTGATTATATTGGATAAAAATTCTAAAGAGAAATGAGAGATAAAAATGAGGACAATGGTAAAAGAATACTTGAACTTATGAAAAGACATTTGCACGTATGGAATTGTTTAGTGTTTTTTGATCAATGACAAAGCATAAAAATAAGATATAAAGAAGAAGACATTTCTTATGAATTGCAAGAGGAAAGACTACTACTACTACGAGGACGGGAAGCAGTAGAGTATATATGGTCGATGACCCGGATGGAGGATGTGCTAACGGATCGTCCATGTTCGAACGAATCGAGAATCTCGACGAACACGAAGAAGAAAGAAAAAGAAAGAAGAAGAAGAAGAAGAAGAAAAAGGAGTAGGAGGAGGTGGAGGAGGAAGAAGGAGGAACGTTGACTAACGATAAGGTAGAAAACAACTATTATTTCTATCTCTCTCTTTCCTGTTTAGATATTATATTTTTACAGTCAATGATGCATTCATACGTCCCCGTGCACTCATGCATTTGGTAAATATTATTTTATTAGATAAAAATAAATGAGAGATCCTCTGACTAATTGGTAAGTCATATAAATATAAGAATATAATACATAGGGTGAATCATTTTTATTTGGATCAATAAATCTAAATTATTAAAATTAATCTTAGATTAATTATTATTATAACAATAATTAAAATAAATATAATAAATACTAACAATATATATATAGAATTTATTTGTATAATAATAATTAAATATTTTCTCGTAAGAGAATATATTTAAAAAATAAATAAAAACACATTTTGTTATAATCAAATGGTCTTCCTAGCATAAGACCAGAGTTTAGGGTATACTACAGTGTTAAGTATATACATATCGACAAGAAACTGAGCACGTTGGCTGTTTGGTGGTCCCAACACGATAATGTCGACAATCACGAACCTATTTGGAACAGTAGGTACAACGAAGGCAACACTTCGGTTGATTGAGCTAACAAAGGAATGAGGACGAGTGAAGTCGTAATGAATCGTGTCTGGAATTGGACGATGTAATACAACAATAGATATATATCTTCTTCTAGGAATAAGAATTCCTCTGATCCATATGATAAAAATGTAAATAATAAACTAAGAAGAATAACTCTTCTAACTATATTTTCTACTTCTTACATTCATAGAATGGAATGCAACTAAAGGATTGCAATTGGATGAGAAAGAAGAGACTCGAACTTTGACATTTCTTCTTTCTACTACTACTCGTATATTTTATAACGATTACTATTATTATCTATACAATATCATTTGTATATGTAAATTTCTTCTTTAACTTTATGGATTTAAATTCTATCTAAACATATATATACATATAATGGTTGCAGCTTTGAAAATCTAATCACGTACAAAGTTAAAAAGAAAAGTACTTACATTCTATCGATTGAATTTCCTATTCAATCCTTAACACATATACACATATACACAAATATATGTATATAGATAGATAGGATGGATATATAACGGAGATCCAAAGACTTTCGTTCTAAGAATGGCAAGTTTGTGGGCTTGGTAAACGTGAATTCTCATTCCATGAGACATATACAGGGTGAGAATCAATAACTAACTCAATTATCTATACATTCTTCATATCAAAATTATTATTAATAACATTAGATAATATATACTTTTTTAAATATAATATAAATCCATATACCAGATGATAAATCAACCTAATTAATCAAATTATTCTAAACAAAATCGTACATTAACACACACACACACACACACACAAGATAGAAGTCAAAAGTTTTCTGCCATATAATCTTATCTGCAAACAAAAAATATATATATATATAAATAAATCAATCTTTAAGAAAGAATGACGAATTAAAAGAATCATCCGGTAGAAGATAAAACGTTAAGATAGTATATGATCGTATTTTTGTATTAAAAATCTAAATTTAAGCATGGGTTTTTTAGGGATAAATTGCAGTTTAATTATTGACTCACCCTATATATCAGGTTCATGCAAGAGAAGGAACTTTCACCGCAGCTTGCCGGAGGCTCGATGACGTTGACGATTGGCCGACCTTGCGTTCCAAGTACTGCTAGCTATTCAGATTACGCGGAACGCTCTTCTCTGCTCTGCTAAAGAGTTTTTGAACGTTTTCGAGCCTCAAGTTCGAGTCTCTTCTTGAGTAGGAAAAAAATGAGAGATAGAAAGACCAAGAGAGCAAGCGAGAGAGAAAGAGAGAGATGGGAATAGAACTGC
The DNA here is from genome assembly GCF_010416935.1 of Polistes fuscatus. Classification (NCBI taxonomy): domain Eukaryota; kingdom Metazoa; phylum Arthropoda; class Insecta; order Hymenoptera; family Vespidae; genus Polistes; species Polistes fuscatus. Next base: position 3,378,693 of record NW_025113064.1, read on the forward strand.
AGAAGTATTCTAGTCAAGAGTATTCGACACGAAAAAGAAAAAAAAAAAGTCTAAAGAGGAAGACATGATGTATACATCGGAGTCGTATAACGAGCTCTACGCAGCAGACGACGATTTTTCTACATTGCTAGATATTCCAACGAGTTACCTCAATTCTAAGATACTTCAAATAATTAAGAAAGGAAAAAATATAAAAAGGAAGAAAAAAAGATTAATAATTCAGCCCCTCTATAAGTAAATTATATTATAGATAACGATATAAATATCTTTTTCTTCTCAAATTGTAATTCTAATTATTTGATATAAAGATAAATTGTTTATATTTGAATTAAAATATTAGGAGATTATTCTGACTTAACTGATAAGATTATTATTGTACAGAGAAATAAAAAATATGATAGTGAAATTGATGGAATAATATATAAATATGATTCGTTCAAAAAATAAAATAAAATAGAAAATAATTTTATTGAAAAAAGTTAATGTGTTTGTTTACTATACACGAGAAGGCAAGATTCAAAATTCGGTTGAAATATGAAAAAATATGTAATAAAAAAAATAAAAATAAAAAGAATATATATAGAGAGAGCGATAAAGGGAATTCCACTTTGAAATATGGATTTACTTTTGCAGGATGATCAACAAAGCGAGATTAACAACAAGCCTGTGCTCGATACTTCGATACGAATCACGATAAACCTACATTAGGTGTATATATTCACCTGTGTGTAGTTGCATTCATGTATTTCTATGTTTTATATATATATATAATGTGTATATAACAATTTAATGTTGTTTTATGTACAACGAGAGTATACAGAGAAAAATATTCTTCAACCGCAACTATTAGGACCGAACAAATACAAACGATGTATGATTTGCAACATCTTAATATTTAGTTGTTTACTTTACAGGTATATGTAACCTCGGGTTTGGAAAGAAAATTCCATAGGGATGTGAAAAAGATGACGAGAAGGTGAAACAGGAGGATACAACGTTCCAATAAACGTAAGAATTCAGTTATAGCGTATAAACATTTTTCTGAAAGAAATATCATCCATTTACTTTACTGTTATTCAATATTTCATTATTAATTATTTTAATTACAATTGATCTCGATCGAATGATCTCCAAAATATACGTATTTTAAATCTGAGAAAATAAAAATATAAAAACATAAATTATAATTTAACTTTACTGGTTTAAAAGTGATTACAAAATTTAAGGATTAATTTTGAATGAAAGTTATTACTCCGGATCAAATAAAATCCTAAATAATTTTATTCCAAATTTGTTAAGTGAAAATTATTAAGCATTAACTTTGTTATCTTTATATTACTACAAAAATAATCATCATTATAAAAATAATGTCACTTCTATCTAAATTAATCCGAATCAAAAATGAAATGTCCTACATAGTTTAATTGTAATCCTTAAGATAAAGAGTATCGATATAAATTTCAAGCCTAACTTCGTAACCCGTATATTCTCTCATTATCCCGTGTACAGGTTCGTTGGACTACGAAGCAACTAGTGTGTAGTTATATGTATACCGTTAATTCGAGAAAATGGATGACGTAACTCCATCTATAAAGCTACGAATACCAAAAAAAAAAAAAAGAAAGAAAACGTCGAACGTATAAACACAAAAATATCGATGTGTGAGAGAGAGAAAAAAAACATACATTTGTTTATGTTGACCTTGATCGCTACTAAAAGATTTTGAAATAAAAAAGTTTATGCAATTTTTACTTGTTGAAATAAAAGATGATCGGTGTATCCGCCATGACACTTAGCTAGACTTCAAACTTATTACACTTGTAGGTATAAAAAAAAATAAAATAAATAAATAAATACAAACGTATATAAATATAATGTCAATACATTTTTATAAGGTTAATAAATACATCGAAGTAAATATGAAGTGGTCGATAGTTCGTATCGATGCTCTGAAAAACGTGAATAATCGAAATCTCTTATGGATAAATCGCGCGGTAAATTCGAACAAGAAAAAGGGCCAAAAGAATTTTGACTCACCTCTGACTAACGTCAAATACTTCGAATCGTCCTCTCGTCATCCTCGAAAAATCTCCAATAAAGATCATCAATAAATCTGACAGGATAAGCTAGCTACACGAGTGAAATTATCATATCGTAGGAGTAGTTAGACGTGAAGAACAAAACTGTCTGTCCTGCGATGGGTGGTTGTCCTTGAAGAGAGGGAAATAGTTCCGGTTAGGAAAAAACGTGTATACGTTGGATGGTACCCGCGTGCGTGCGTTGTTCCTCTCCTCTGTCTCTTCTTCTCCAACACCTTCTCCCTCTTTTTCTTGTTCACTTGCTGGTTATAGCACAGGCGCAGAAAAAGAAAGGATCATGCTCTCGCAAAAGGTGAAAACCGGCAAAGGCGAAAGTCTCACACTACAATGTAGAAGAATTTTTCGTTATATTATAATTTCACTCACGAATTTAATGAATACGACAATTTCATTCACGGTAATATTGCTTGTGAAAAAGGATTGACGAACGAGTATAAATAGTCTCGACAATGTGTTACCGAAGTAGTTAAACACGAGTCTGGAGGAACAGCTTGTATATGTGTTGTATATACTACAAGCGTATATTCACGCAATCGTTTACAACCGGCATTCGAATAACGCGTGCACCTGCATATGTATTATTTATACAAAATATTTATCGTTGATTTAATCGAAAGAAAATAATTGTTTGAGTATTATAATACAGTGTCTTTTTTCAACGAGTTATTAAATGTTATTTACCGTACACGACCGGAGTGCACCAAAGTCCACAATTTTGACTACTCGCAAGGCACACACGACATACGAACGTATATTACCTAAGCAACCGTACTCGTGAAAGGCGACCGCGGTTCTGATCGCCCTTCGCTACTGGGAGAGCGCGCCTACCGTTACAAGCCACGCGATTGGTCTAACCGCTTGGCGGGGATGATGCATCGGATTGGTCAATCGACCGCTCCCTGTCTGCCGGCACCAGTGGCAGCACTTCACATATCTTCGTGAATATACCGAAACACCAGAGGTTCTCCTTCCACATTTTTTTCATTTTTCGCACTAGCGGTTCTCAAATCTATCTAAAAACAATTAATACTAATGTTAAAAAAATATTTTCAATTAGTATATAAATTAATATAATTTAATTAATTAAAAATATTTTATTATATCTATTTGGACCATTTAGAAGCCCGGTACTTTAGAGAGATGATTCCTAAATCTCTATCAAAGAAAATAAATATAATTATGTTGACAAATTTTTTTTTAAATTAATAAATTAATTAATATAAAATAAATTACTTTTTATTTTATAATTATTTGGATTTATTAATTGTGATTGTTCGAACTTGGAAATGAGGGATGCATTATTTTTTTCTACAAATAAAAAGTATAATCACGAATATAATATTAGTTATATACATACATATTATATTAAATTAACTACTTAACTTTAATAGATGTTTTATTTATTTCACATCTTCTGATCCATTATAAAATACATTTGTGTCAAATTGCAATAGTTACTCAACTGCATTTGTAGTTTACTTTTAATCTTTAAATAATTCTACAATATTAATAGACTTTTCCATCTGCTGAATATCTGAAAATGTATAAAATAGACAATTAATAGTAAAATTCATCTTTATTATGATTAATGAAGATTTACATGGCTGTTCATTCTCAACGTACGTTTTAGGTACAGTATGTATAGAGATTACACAAAATCATACATAATTACGTTTTGTTGCGGAATTATGATTATGATTATGATAATAATAATAATAATATTAATAATAATAATGATAATAATAATAATAATAATAATATAATAATAATAATAATAATAATAATAATATTAATAATAATAATAATAATATTAATAATAATAATAATAATATTAATAATAATAATAATAATAATAATAATAATAATAATAATAATATTAATAATAATAATAATAATAATAATAATAATAATATTAATAATAATAATAATAATAATAATAATAATAGTAGATTACTATTAAGTAATACAAATTATGATAAACTCAAATCCAATTCTCTTCTCAAATCGAATTAATCCCGAGTAACCGAGATGTGATTAAAAAATGAAAAGAAAATATGTCATTACTTTATCATCACTTTGTATAGACATTTTCTTAGAAACATCCCTTTTTTAAAGAATTTTCTGCAGCTGAAATAATGAATATTCACAAGATAACTTTTTAAAGGTTCCAATTTTACAATTACTGATATTGTATATAAATATTCAATCCGAGAGATCGATATAAATACAATATACTAAAAATATGTAATCTTTGAATAAATGAACTTTTTAACTTAATAAACAAATTTTCAAGAGATCGGAAAAATTAAAATGATGATGACATAATGAAGAAATTTATAACCCAAAGTAGATTCTTTATTATAAAAATTTTTAATGAAAATAAAATTAAATTAAAATTAAAATTTTGCTACGATCATTCCTGTCTTATTATAATCTGTTTTCTCGCTCTTTTCCTCTTTCTCTCCAATGACAATTGTTATAATATATATATATTCTCATGCAATCTCTCATTATAATTACTATAGTACCTATAAAGACTTAGGTGTACATAAGATTTATTATTACACAAAATGCGACTTCGATTGAAATCTTTTTATTCTGAGATTGAAAATGACTATTATTCAGACAATTTTAAAAATAATACACACATACTATTGAAAATGAATGCCGAACGACGCTTAAATATTCGTCGATGATTTAAAAATAAAAGGAAAGGAGGGAAACTTGGAAACAAAAATTAAAGAAAAAAGAAAGAAACAAAGTATATTAATAAAAAAAGCATGAATTTGGTTAAGGGTGGCACGAGTCGAAAGTAAAAACGAAAAAGAACTTTTATATTACATAATAACGTAAGCTATGTACGTAAAGAAAGTAAATGAGATGTTGTGAATTAACAATCAAGCGTTTTAACCTTTCATTTAAAATATACATTATCGGCGAAGCAAGAAACCTTAATTGTTTCGTGCGAGCGATGCTATAACACATTGCTCATAGATTAAATCGCCACGTTATATGCACACTAGGAATTTTTCTTCGTTATCATCGTCATTATCATCATCATCATTATCATCATCTCTAACAAAATCACCTTTCTATTCCTTGATCGTCACAAATTACGCTTTTAACGTTTGTCTTTCCATTAGCTCTTCGTTATCTATGTTAAATTATATCAATATTTGTTTCACATCATATATATATATATATATGTATGCATAAATATATATATATACATATATATATTTATCCATATACATATATTATCACTCCAGTCTCTCTATTTAGTTTAATAACGTAGGTACACTTTGTCAACAGTCACTGTCACTTTACATCTCTGTTTTGTCTACTGATCTCTCAAGATAGTTCTTCAATCATCACTAAATTATGCTGGCTTCTGAGAACCTTTCTTGCCAATCAGTGATTTATGGATATGTGGAATAACACCTGCGAGAAGAAAATCATTAAGATTAATGATATTATATACATAAATTAAATATATATACAGGTGTCTAGGGTGAACATTTGTTTCTCATTTTCGTGTAAAAAATATGCTGACACCGTCAGACCGAAAAAATTCAGACACACTGTATATTCGATACAAAGATATAATAACTTACCTCCTCCTGCGATGGTAGCTTTAATCAGACTGTCTAACTCTTCGTCACCTCGAATGGCAAGTTGTAAATGTCTTGGAGTAATACGTTTAACTTTCAAATCCTTAGAAGCATTTCCTGCTAATTCTAAGACCTAACAATAAAAACAAAATATTAGCTTGGCCAATAATTATCAAATATTTCAATAAATCTTATAATTTAAACAATACATAACTTCACACTAAATTTATAAACATAGAGTCTACATTATTAATAAGAACTAACATCAATCATTCAAAATACATCAGACATTACTTTTCTAAATAATGGCGGGAAAAGTCCGCCATGATACCCCACGTGAACTTAATTTAGTGACACTAGTGGTCACTTTCCTAACTACGTTTACACGTTATTCTGACGTCACGCTTCCATGTATATAGTATTCATATTATGTATAAGTCACACACACACACATACATATATAACTAGTGAAATCAACCCAAACGCACATATACACATATACAGCAAAAGCTCTGACCCTCGGCTTCTCAACACGATATCTCTTCTCTCTCTTGCACCAACCTAACTCACCTCGGCTGTCAGATATTCTAAGATAGCTGCGCTGTATACTGCAGCCGTTGCACCAACCCGACCATGACTGGTAGTCCTGTTTTTCAAATGCCGATGTATTCTACCTACAGGAAACTGAAATCAAAATAAACGAATATATACTAACTTAAATTATAAGAATAATAATAACAATAATAAATCTCATCCTTCGCTAACACATTTCTATACGATACACGCAACACTCTCTTTTTTCTAACCTAAATTAATTATCACTTCTAAAGAAAAAAAAAGAGGTAAAGATAAAGAAAGAAATAGATAGAGATAAAGAAACAATGATAAAACGAAAGAGAATGTATTATAATCGTGTATTCTCCGATGACAAAAGAAAGAAATATTTTTAGGACGGTAAATATATATCGTAAGATGTTCCTATTATCCGTTGAAGTAACATCGACCTCTCTCTCCCAACATAACGCGTCAGCAGCTTTTTTGTGTCGTTAGAAAAAGAAATTGAATAGTATAATTAACATGGTCAACTAATCGTCTAATTATTTAATATACCGAAAAACTAAAGATAATTATGAAATATATGTCTTTATTTGGCACGAAGAAGTATGCGTGATTTATGTCTCTGTATGCGCGCGTGTGTGTGTATATATACGCGATTTATCATACATCTAATACAATAATATTTTCAGAAAATACGAAAATGACTGTGCTAATGGGAGTGAGAAAGATAGAGAAAATATACATTGCAATGATTCTTTCTCTCTCTCTATATATATATTTCATCTTTCACAGAGTCTGGGTCCACATACACACCACAGTATCACGACGGACATATACGCACGTACGCCTACACTACAAACACAAACACACGCACATGGACACGTACATTCTCACAAACGGGACGAATATCGAGCGGCACGCGATGGAAGATTATTCGGCTTTCCCGAAGGTTTCCCAGCTTTTCTGTCAGATTTGTTTCATCATTCAACGAAACATGTTAACGCCCTTAAACTTCCCTTACATGTTTAATATGTTATTCATTGATTATGCTCGATAAACCTATATAAGACTTTATCCTTGTATCTGGTCTGTACACTTCCTAACATTTTATTTCCTATGAGATACACATACACACGAACGTGAACATATATATAAACTCGTCGTATCACTTACACACGCGCTGTACACGCATTAAATAACGAAGTTAAAAATCTTCTTATTCCTCGTCACGTACACACGTACATACATCTATACATAATGTGTGTATATATATATATATATACACAGTGTCCATATTTTTTGGTTAACCTCTAAAACGAATCTATTATAATGTAACATCGCGTAACATCGGCTAATCGTTTCAAATAATAAATTTTTCTATTTACTCACTTTTTCATTCTTCCTCTTGTTTTAACTATTTTTTTTATTAATTTATCTAATAATCTTTCTTTTATCTCATCTCACACGAAATTCTTCTAATGAGTTATATGACGTCGCATATGTGTTGTGTATACGTGTGTAATTAAATCAAAACACGAAGGAAAAAACCGATCGAAACAACATGTATTTGTATTCGATCTTCGATACGATTTCGCGATAATACACGATTTTTGTATGATAAAAAAAACAAAATATAGAAAATGTGTTGTTCTTTCTAGAAGGAGATATTAATACTATAACCACATTAACATTGGTCGTTAACGTTAAAACACTTCAAATTACCGTAGAAGTTTCGAAAGGGCATAAAATATTCAAAGAGTCCGATAGACGACCGAATTGAAAGGCCCGGCGATCAAAGTGGGGGGATAGGGGATAGAAAGAGAAAGAGAGATTGAAAGGGGGATGGAGGGGGTTGGTTGTGGTGTAAATGGTCCCCATCCGACGACTCGTTCATTTCAAATCGAGTAAGCTAGTATGCACTTTTGTCGAGAGAATTCAATTCAAAAAATGAAATATTTTCCAATCGACCTATCGATTATTTTGATCGTTCAATGGTTTAAATATATTATGTAGAATCGAAATAACGGTTAAACGTTAAAAGCGCAAGCTCGATAATATAAGAAAAAATATTCCTTTGTCAGTAATAATAAAAGAGTACACGATTGGTTTTACTTCGCGCCAACTACGACTGTTTAACCTGTAAAGACCGCTATGAACTTTTACAATTGAAATACGTGAAAAAAATTGCATGGTAATTCAAAAATTGTTGTAATATATGTTAACGTTAAACATGTAACAAATTGTATAATGAACTCACCTGCAAGCCGGCCCTCGCAGAACGAGAGACCGCCTTTGCCTTTGCTTTGCCCGAATCCTTGCCCGCCTTTCCACCAGCCTGTTCACAGACGAAAATCACGATTAATTTAAGCGATAGAAGAACGAAATCTCGTCAGTCGATAATCGAAAGTCCATAGAACACGGTGGTATGTATAACGTTGACGGATGCCTGAAGAAACCGGTAAAAACTTGCGGATTACTCACCATTATTCTAGCAGTACCTTTCCAGTTCGCTACACGACAGACTTGCGGGGAGCACAGACGACGCCGTCTAAGCACGATCCCGCCAAATACGCTTGGCGCTGCTGCTTCGTCCCGCGGTCTGATCACGTGACAACTCTCGACCAATCACGGTCTGTTAGCGACGCGATCGTTGCGATACAGCGGTCGAATCTCGAATCACGGTCTATAAGAGACAGAAGAACACGTTAAATGTGTAAGAGAATCAACGACGCGTTCTTTTCAATCAAACTTGAATGCGAATTATTTATTTTATTTGATTACTTATGTTTATTTTTTCTAGAATACTCGTACGGGTCAAATAATTGCTTTTTATTTATCATCTCGAAACTTCGAGAACTTCTCGATCAGATTCTCTATTGTACATATCTTTCTCTCTCTCTCTCTCTCTCTCTCTCTTTCTCGCTTTCTTTTTCTTTCTCTCTTGTTTGGTGTTATCTTGTTTCTTCTTCTTTTTTATTTTTCTTTCTTTTATTTTTATCCTTTTTTATGATGGCGGGTGGAACGCAACTGGTGGCCCTCACCCTTTTTATTCTTTCTTTATATTTTTCCATAATAAATAAACGATATTGATAATATTATTAATTGGGATATGAATTTAAATACTTTGTGAATATATATATATATATTCCTTTGAGAAATGATAAAAGCTAATATTAAACATTATTTTCCTTGAGAAATATATAACCGAACAAACAAGGTCATTATAAAACGTTCTTAAATAATTTTGAGAAAATATGATAAGAATAAATATAATAAAAATGTCTTGAGAATTTTTTTTTATTGAAGAGTAAAAAGGCAGTAGCACAAAATACTTCACAATATACAAGAATATACTTATATATGTATATAATATGTATATATTAAAGTATTCTAAGTAATAATATTACTGGGATTAAATAACGATAAATGGGGGAGAATCGAAATAGATGATTGAACTTATAATTGTATATCGGGATTGGGTTCAAATACGAATAAAATTAATTCTAAAGCGATCCGTGGCGCTGTATTGGAGAGGACGTTTCGAATTTAAAGGACCGATTTTTGTATTTGTGTATTATCTACCACAAACTTTTATATATGTATATATATATATATATATATAAATCTATATAAACTCTAATCATCGAGTGATAAATTTTAACAATCCTAATAAAAGTTTAATAATTAGGAATAAAACTTGATTTTACGGTTCGATGAAAGAACAAAAAATGAGTAATATTTATTATCTAATAAACTGATTAATGGTTTAGAATTTCTATGACGTCAGAATCGTTAAATTTGTATAAAAAAAAACATTCGATAGAAAATTGATTGGCCTTAGCGGGGGCTTCGATCGATGAGAATAATACGAGCAAGGATTAAAACGAGACTGTTGAAAATTGCAAATAGCACGAGGAGCATTTATACGATGGGTCACGATATCGACGAGTAGTCTGTTACATGGGACATGCGCGTTAACAAATCCGCAAAGCCTCGCGTTCCAATTTTTCCCGCCATTTTCCTCCCCTATCATCCCCCACCATTCTTCTTATCGTTATTATATTACTACTACTATTATTACGGCTATTACTACTAGTAGGGACTATTATTACGTAGACAATACAAAGGTTCTTTCTCGCGAATTTATCGTTGGTCCTGTCGTTCGATCCGTCCAGCAGATACATCCGCCATTATTTGTTATATGTACTGTATATGTATGCATATGTATATTTATCCTCGAAATTATTTAGTATAGATTGCTGTTAGCCTCAGCTAGCTCGTCGCATTTGTCATCGATGTCGTCCTATAATTAAAAAATTAAATTAATAATAATAAATGTGCATATATGCATACGATATTATAAATAATTGTGAAATATTTCTTTCGAATTTTTATTCTACCTCTTTACTATTTTCCATCACAAATTTATTCGAAGAAATAATACAAGAAACTTTACTTCCTTTTAAAAGCATCTTGCAGGGATATTTTCAGGTTTAAGAATACGATTGAATTGCATTTTGTAATGGTAACTTTCAGCTAAACTTAATTTACTAGTTGAATTGCCAAATGAAATGAGATTATACAAAATTTCTAATTGATCATTTACCTCATCCAACTGTAAACATTTGCCCCATTCTGTGAGACTAATCATGTGATCGTTATCAGCATCGCAAGAATCGAAGAATGGTGCTATGCAATGTTCCAAAGCCATTAAGTGTCCTTCAATAGGGAAAAGTTCGTGCCTGGAAACTTTCCTATCGTGTGGATGACCATCGAGGTCACACCACTTCCAAATGGCTGCATTTGTCCAGCGCAGTGTCAAGTTAGTTTCAGCTTCGCGTTGCATTTTCAAGTAGTGCGATGGTAGTTCTTGACGATCAGCTAAATCACGCATTATGTTGAACAACCAATCGCGCATACGCCGCGGAAAATCTGCCATGTCCTCTTCCTTGCAGATCTGAATAACAGTAACGCAAAATCCAACATATGAGTTAAAGAAAATCGATACCAATGACTACGACTAGTCACGGACGATACTAAATAATATTTTTGATGTTATTTTTAAATCAAAAATTACTAAACAAGAATTAGTAAATTAGTTTTGTTCATACTCACAGGCATCTGTTTACATTCCCCATAATATTTGATATGAACGTGCTGATATTTAGAACCTCTACACCTGGGATCATCAGTACTACAGAAACAACGTGCTTGATAGACCTCGCAATCGCTGCCAAAAGTTTCATTGTAATTTGTGCAGACCTTACGACGAGGATCAACTTCCTCATCGCAAAATTCGATGCAAACGCATTCGGCTACGCCATCTTCAGTTGACTACAAATGATTTAAAAATATTAGACACCTGTTCTGTAACTCCAAACATTTAAGAACGTTTATTTTAACTATTAAATAATTATAATTTAGAAACTGACCTTACAAACTCGTCCAGCACTACAATGTTTACCCATGCAAGGATCAACTTCGATCAAACGTTGCTTTTTCGCTGCAAGCTCATTTCTAGCATTTTCAAAGTTAACTTCAGCATCTTTGTTATCATCTTCCGCAATCTCGTCAGCTTCTAGCATGTTAATCACTTCATCCTGAAGCGATGGTTCGGTCGTTGTTCGATGTTTCCTTTTATGCTAAAAAAAATCATATTTTGTGTTAAAAAAGATATTATTATATTTACTAACTTATTTTTATTTCAATTCTAGGGATATATTTATAACGATCAAAAAAGTAAAAGAAAGAAAAAAGATAATTTTGAAATATTAAAAAGATATTTTTGTTTCTAATTAAATTGAAATATATCAAGTTATAGTTTACTAACCTGTCGTGCAGAAACATTTGTTACAAGAGCCACTAAAAGCAACCCAAGGAAGAGCAGCTGCAGCTTCGTCGTCCGCATTGCGATCCCTGCGACAAACGATCGATCGATAAGTGCGTAACTGTGCGCGTTTACGAGTCTTATTATTATTAAATGGTACGTATGCTATAGTACATATATCCTCGAGAGTACATTGGAATTAATCAGACACATTGAGTCTCATTTATTAATCGATTCAAACGTCATCTTGATTTTTTTCTCAATTACCAGAACCATTTTGTAAAGTTAGCGACTTCCTTCCTTCCTTCCTTCCTTCCTTCATTCTTTCTTTTTTTTTTTAATATATGAATACATTTTAAAATTGATCCCCAATCAATTATAAATAATAAAAATGAAAAAAATATGATATTATACAGAATGAATACTTTCAAATTACAATTTCTTTTTATTTATAGAAATATATAAATTAAGAAACGAGTAAATCGATTTTTTAAATTTACCGCCAGACTCTATGATAGTCATTTAAAAAAAGAATATATTTAGTTAAACGAAAGAATTGAAAGATCGAAGTTAACGATCTTACGAACGATTCTTGGGTCAACATAGCTAAAGATAATAAATCTGTCAACATGACTTTTGATAGGAGTAACAAAGCGATAACCTAAATACTTTACAATAATCGTCTCGCATAAGTCTTCGATATAAGAAAGTTCGACGACATTAAGAACAGGATTCATGCGTGAGACCGACCCTTTTCCGTTTCTTATTTCGCATACGCGTTATTATTACGACATACGTATGTTCTTTTCTCTTTATACAATATACATATGTTTTCAATTCCAAGAAAGAACGTGGCAAGATCTATTTACGTATCGTCATCTCTCAGTTTATCAAGCAAAGGAAGAGTTAATGAGAAATCAAGGCCTCAATATCAACGTTTTCTGTTAATCTACAAAGAGAACGAGAAAAAAAAGATTCTAATTTTGTTGATTTTACTACGAAATTATTCTTTATATTATTTATATTCGCGCTCAAAGTTAATTAATTATTCACTTCATTTCTCTCATTTCTATTATATATATATATATACTTCTACGATAATAATTTATTTCCGTAATATGTACTATTATCTATTTGCTAATAAGAAAAAAAAAAAAAGTAACAGGAACTAACGTTTGTATAATTTTGTTCAAATTATTCTGAACATTTTTCGACAAATTTACTTTGTTAAAAATTAATATTTAAACTCCACTTCTCTCCTCTTTTCGTTTTGATTTCCTTTTTTGGGCAGGACGATACTTCGCGGTATTTATAACTGCACTCGAGGGATTGCGAAATTTTGTGTACTTAAAAAACAAAAGAGAGAAATATAACAACTACGTGTAAGATAGTAAATTTGTTACGAGGACAATTCTAATATTTTTTATTTTGTTTTAGATATATATATATATATATAAATAAATATGAAGTATTATTTTCTCAAGAAATGTATACTATAGAGAAAAGAGATTAGATTATCGCTGGAAAGGTTTTAATTGCATTAGATGGAAGAGTCTCGTAATCTCTCTTTTTTTTATTTCTCATCTTTCTTTTTTTTTTCTCTTTATATAACGATCTAATTTCGTTAAATGAAACGCCAACATTTCCAGGACAATAATCAAAATTATTCGGAAATATTATGTATAATATATCTGTGTGTTCTCATTTCATTCCACCTACATAAGTTAATGTTAATCGACATACCGTGGGTGGATATTTCAACGGATCGTTTCATGTCGCTGAACGTTCCTGAGTATACAAGAAAAGTATACGCGGAGTAACACCAGTTCGGTTTCTGACCGGAGAACCATCGAGAGAAGCCACTTGACACGCAAACTTCGTATAAATGCGCTGCTGGCGTAATAATATTTCTACCGATTCTTATGGCAAAGGGGTAAGGAAAAAGGGAGGTCACTGCTTTGGGTCTTACGAAATTTTTCCATATACGTTTTCAACATATTTTTCTATTTTTGTAATAACCTTTGTGTTTGCAAGAAACATCATATTAATCGTCTATTTGCATTATAATTATCATAATCTAATGTTAAATAATAGCACAAGTTTTTTTCTTATTAATTTGCGATTTTTAATTATTAATAGTATTAATGAAATTATATGAGGTGTATTAACGGAGGGAAAATTTGATTTTATTTCAATAATAATGTTTGCATACGTCGGCAATAACAATAGTTTAACAACGTTCCATAGAACTGAGATAATTGCTCATAAAAGATATTTTAAATAGCGACCACGACATGAACAACTCATAAAATCAAAAATATCTTTGGACAAAGAAGACTATTAAATTGTACATATAATTCTATTGTTTTATCCTATTCGAATATTATTTTTTGATGGAACGATAAAAATGTGCGAGAAGAATATTTGATTTCCGCTTCGCAAAGGATGGATGATTACATTCGCGCCTACAAAAATGAGATAACTTCTCCAAATATGGGTAATTGCTATGGTGATTAAAAAAAGAACAAAGAGCAAGACGTTCGATCCTGTTTGTTAATATAACAATAAAAATATATATATATATTTTAGTATACATAATATGTATATTTATATATTTTACTGGATATTTTATTATATTAGGTATTAAGTATACCTAACAGTACATATAAACATAAGTTATTTTATAAAATTTACAGGCTCAGAAAAAAATTATATTCTCGGACCAATATAAGTAATACATACCTGAAACGATCAAGTTTTCCTCTTTCTCTCTCTTTCCTTCTTTTCAACAATTTATTGCGATGAAAAGACTAAATACAAAGCAGCCCTCCAAATCGGTCGCTGGACCGGTACTGACTGCAGCCTGGATACGTTCGAAAGACCAAACGAGATGAGATGATCTCATCTCTCCCTCTCTCTTACTCCCTTTCTTTCCTTCTCTTCCTTTCCCTCTCTCCCTCTCTTTCTTCCTTTATCTTTCCCGTTTACTCGTTCTCTTCCTACACCCCCGATTTGATCTTCCTGCCACATGGCGATTCGTGTTAACTATCGTTTCTTTTAAACATTTACATTTATGCTCTTCTATTACGCAATAACAAGATTACATGCATGCGTGTACACATCCACGAGAAGTTTAATAAACGCGCTCTCCTTGGTTTCCTGTAACAAGTACAAAGTACTGATTGAAATAATGAAATTATACCGTTCAAAAATGATACTTGTCAAGAGAAAACGTTAGTTAATTGAGTTGAACGTGATTTTACGAAAATAATTATGTATTTCGTGTATTGAAGTATTATAATAATCATGTTATTATGTTCTCTTACCAGAAGTTTCAAATTTTCGAGAAATCGAAAATATTTATCGCAAATCGAACTTCAAATAGAAATCGATTTTATTATCGACATTTTTACTTGGTCGGTAAGACATTTTACTTCTTTTACATCGGTTGGTAAAATCGGTATATCGTACGAATACTTCTGCACGGTTGATAATACAGGGATCAAATCTAAAAAATGTTTTGAGAAAATGTACAACTAAATATTTACGAATATGTATAACAACTTAATGTCTAAATTAATTCTTAAAATATTATCTGTAAAATAAATATTTTCTAATTGTATAGATTATTTTTAGTCGTTGAAATCCTATTGATAATACTTCTGCATTCTGTTCATATTTAAAGATGTGTCTGATGATTTCCAAATGTTCCCATTCTTGTGATAATATTTTTAATTGCCTTTGTCTTCTAAAGTAAGGATGTAGATGGTTTCCATTGTTTTAACAATGTAGACTATTTTTTAATGTACTACAAAAATAATAACACAGATTATCTCCAATGGCATTCATCCTTAATGTCTTATGAATAATGTTAATAAATTAATTAAGTGTATATATGTATTTCTAAGAATAATGTTTATTCCATTTTCCTAGTATCTTATTAAAAGTAAAATATCATATGCATGCATTTACATTATATTGTATTTCTTATTAAAAAAAAGAACTACTTATATTTCTATTACGTACGAACATTATAAATACATAATATGCGGTAGGAAAACGTGATTGGTAAAAATTGGAGCTTAACCACGTGGAAAGAGATGAAACGTTCGATGTAAAGAATTTATGGTCATCGGCTGAACGTCTATAGTACAACATACTTATGATCGAAGTCGAATGTTTGAAATATACTTTAATTATATAATATTATGCGATAACGTTTTTTTGTATAATTTTAATAAAAATATATAATATTCAAAAAATTTATATTTCTCTCCAAAATGTATAAAATTGAATTATTTGTAAAAGATCGTTAATAAAACACTTACCAATTTGAAAAATGGAAAGTTTTATTAGTTATTACGTGCCTGCTTATACTTCGACTCGACTGTGTTGAAATTGAAACGCTGATTGGTTGATTGTCGTACGATCTATCTTATATCCGCCAATGAGAGCAAAATAGAGGGACAAAACCCAGGTTCACCAGCAATATGGCTGTCAGTATAAATTTGATGCCTCTAACATGCGTTTCTCTCCGAAATATTTGGCAAATGGACTCACTTTTATTAAATTTTCATTAAATGCGCGATGTGATGTAACTTTTGTTCAATTTCATGAGTGGGAAACTGCGATGAGGGTTAGTTGAAACCTACAACAACGGAAGATTATTATTATATTTTTAAGTATGTATACTCGATAATACTTTTCTATTTATTTGCGTGTCCATATTGCGCCTTTATTATAATATTTCATAATACTTTGGAATAATTATTTATCTACAAGATAGCGTTAAATTATTATTTATTATCGCTTTCTACGTGTCATTGTTATTAACGTAATATTGCATTATCGATGATATATTGAAACAAAAAAGCGTCCAGCCTCCCCCATGCCCCTCCTTTTTCCTCTTCCTCCTCCTCCTCCTCCTTCTCCTCCTCTAGTTATGCTTTAATGTGTTTGTCTCCACCCCAGTATTATAATTAATTCTTTCATTCCTAACATTTCTAACAACGATTTACATTCAAGTAACAATCATTTTTTTATCCAATATTTTACATCTATGACAAATAGAGAGTTATTTTGTTTTAGCTGTATTTTAACTATTTGGATAGTATAACATCATTGTTGAGCATTTTATGATTTGCATATGCAAACTCTGTAAAAATAAAAGTAGATAACACTTCTAGCGATAAATGACCTTATTAAAATGTATTATACATTATGAAAAGTAATGGAATTGTTTTTTATCGTTTCAGATATCTTAGGCGGTTCTTAATTGCAACATAATCATGACATCGAGGTAACATATTTATGGTGACCAGAATTAATTTTATTAATGATTCAAATTCTTTCAATTTCTCTGTCTCTCTCTTTCTGTGTTAATGTTAAATGTTTGATATTGCTCTCACTCTCCCTCTCTCTCTCCGTTTCTCTAGGTTGGATAGATTATTTATATTATTAGAAACTGGCACAAATGCAGTAACCAAAAGAGCAGCAGCCCAGCAACTTGGAGAAGCACAAAGATTACATCCTCACGATCTTCATCATTTATTAGCTCGAGTTTCGACTCTTTTGAAATCTCCGCAATGGGACACAAGAATTTCAGCTGCGCATGCAGTGCAAGCTATACTTACACAAGTTCCTCCATGGAATCCAGACCCGATAGAAAACAAATCGTGCCAGGGTATTCTTTTCTTTCTATTCTTTTCTCTTCGTTAAAATTTGTATACATTTGTATTAATTTGTATTATTTTTTATTTTATGTACCAGTTAAAGATGAACCAAATGCAGACAAACAACGAATGACTAGTAATAAATTGACCTTGGAAAATTTTGATATGGAAAAAATATTAGCACGTAGTTCTCATTTGACTGGATCAGAGGGAAGCGAGTATGATTTGATTGTACCGGAAGGTGAAAATATTAATCTACAGAATCAAGAGAAGAAATTAATTACAGAAAAATTAGGTTTAAATCCACGATTAACTGGTATTGATACGTCTGAACTATTTACTTCGGATGATCTTCTACCTGCGGTATGTTCTCCTGTTTCTGAAACTTCTCTTAAAATACCTATTGAAGAAACATTGAAACAACCAGGCGGACTTAGTAGAAGAGAAATGAATAGAGCAAGACGCAAGGTATCATCATTATTATTATTACTATATTATTTTTGCGTTATACCATTTTTCTTTGTATCATGGAAAAATAAATAAACATTATTTTAATTTTCAGGCACGACAAACGGTGTCAAAACGATCACGAGAGACTGACGATCCACCGGATAACGCATCAACACCGGATACGATAGTAAATAGTTGTGGAGATGGAGGAAATAAAAAATTTAAATTAGAGGAAGTGATCTCATCAAATACAGGATCTATTGGCAGTGCATCAAACGAAATTGTAAATGGCGTGCCAGATGGAACTGGTTGCTGGCCAGAATCTGTTATCGACTGGCCCTTAGAATCATTTACAGAAAATCTTTGTCAAGATTTATTTAGTCAAAAGTGGGAAGTACGTCATGGTGCAGCTACTGCTTTGCGAGAACTTGTACGTCTTCATGGAAAAGGTAATAACTATATATATTTTCTTTCTTTTTAATTTTTAAAAGATATTTTTATATTTAAAGTATAATATATAATATATATTTTTATATTAATGTGTAGGTGCAGGAAAGTGTCGCGATCAAACAATAGAAGAAATGAAAGAAAGCCATTATCAATGGGTGATCGATGCAGCATTAAGACTTTTATGTGTCTTAGGTCTCGATCGTTTTGGTGACTTTGTATCGGATCAAGTAGTTGCACCTGTTAGAGAAACGTGCGCACAGGCACTTGGTTCTCTTTTGTTGTTAATACCAAAAGATAAAGATGATAAAATTACTAATAATGGCATTATGGGAATAGTTTCAATCATATTGAAACTTTTAGAATACGATGAATGGGAAGCTAGACATGGTGCTTTGCTAGCATTAAAATATTTATTGGCAGTACGTGATGATCTATTAGATGAAGTATTACCAAAAGTATTTCCTGCTATCATGAAAGGTCTTTCCGATCCAGTAGATGATGTAGGTGCAGCAGCAGCAAGCGCACTCATACCAGTAGCATCAGCTTTACCAAGATTACTAAAGCCCCCAGAATTGGAAGCAATAGTGAAACAACTTTGGCAATTACTACGTGAACAGGACGAGTTGGCAGCTGCATGCAACAGTTTTATGGGTTTGCTAGCTGCTATACTTTCTTTGCCTGCTGCACGTGCTTCTATTACACCTCAACCATTATCACAGGTATTTGATAATTTCTTCATATTCTACAATTTTATTATTATGATCAGCAGGTAATAATATTTTTATTGAAACATTTTTATAGGTATTACCAAGATTATGGCCTTTTCTTAGCCATTCAAGTTCAAGTGTACGTAAAGCTACATTACAAACATTACAAACATTAACTGGAAATGATGGTAATCTGAGTGAAGATAAGAAAGAAAGATGGGGTTTAGGAGGTGGAATCATATTACAACAGGCTTTACGTCATGTATTTCAACGTGTATTAATCGAGCATGTTACAATGATCCAAGATGTAGCCGTATGCGTCTGGGAAAATCTAGTCATACAGAGTGATCTTGAACTTCTATTGCATGCGGCCTGTCCCTTAGTTAGCACATGGCTGTGTTTGACTATGCAACCGGAGCATGTGCCATTTAATCCAAATTTATTAATGACTGTGGCTTGTCCTGGCAAGGGTACAAAAAGTAACCATCAAATAGGCGGTAACTGCGATGCGATACAATCAGACTGCAGTAGCAATGGTGGAAGTAATAATATTAGTGGCAGTGTCAAATCTTCTACAGAGCTAAAAGTATACATTGGTGGAATTGAAACTGTAGCGCAAAGTCTCAGACATGCTAACGTGGTACAAGCACGTTGCAAGGCAGCTCGGATGCTTGGACTTTTATCTCATTATATAGTTCAACCAGCACCAGGTGTCATTTATACACCAGACATTCCTAGTCCAGCTGTTTGCTATGCTAAAGTATTACTACCACATCTTTATTCACGATCAGCTTTACAACGGACTGTCGCTGGTCTTACTATGTCTCATTGGGCTGTCGTCGAAAAAACTAAACCACCTGTTATACCTGATATACTTCAGTATGAAAATATTTTATACATTTATAAATTTTTATTGTTATTTAAATTTAATCATTGATGATAATAATTCCATATTGTTCTTTTCTTTTTCTTTTTTAAAGGGATCGACTATTTCAATGTTTAACCGAATGTATATTTTACGATGAGATAGCTACATCGTTTACACGTTTATTACACGAAAGTCGTGATTACATAGCAACATTGAAACATTATAAATTGAATGTACCCGTAGAAGTAGATACGTCTGGTGTACTAACTTTCGATCAGATCTCAATACTCGCTGGAAAACCTATTTTAGAACTTTGTGCCATCAGTAATACAACTGGATCATCTAGCACAATGCCAACTGTTGCCGGTAGTAATGGTATTGGAATTAAATTGAAACCTAAATTAGTGGAAAGTTTAGAAGAAAGAAGACGAGCTTTGGAGGTTGGTGCTGCTGCAACAGCAACGCAACAACAATCATTAAATATTATGTCGATGGCTGCTTTGGCAGGAGCTGCTACTATGTTACATTGTTTACCAGAAACTCCACAGCCATTAAATCCAATCGTTAAACCATTAATGGAAGCTATCAAACGTGAGGAGAACGAAGAATTGCAGAAATTAGCAGCTAAACATTTAGCTCATCTCGTTGATCTTTGTGTAAATAGGAATCCTTCACCAAATACAAAAGTATACATTTCTCTTACTTTAAAAATTAACGTTATTGATTGATCAACAATTTATTTTATTAATCTGTCATTTATTTATTAAAGATATCAACTAATTTATGCACATTTTTGTGTTCGGACACTGAATTCACACCAAAAGTAGCAAACATAAAAGACAATGATACCTTTGATGGTATTCTTACGTTAAGTAACAGGCATAAACACGCAGAAAGAGTAGCTTATAATCGTGGAACAGGAAGTGGAACTGGTAGTGGACGTGGACCAGGTAGGCCACCAATTACTGAAATTCCTTTAGAAGAATTACTTGCTTGCGAAGAACCTGAAGCAAAAGCTGCTAGAACACGACGTCGTGGAGCTACCTTAGCTCTTACATCATTAGGTATACAAATATATATATATTTTTTTTTTCTTTTCTTCATTAATCATCAATTGTTTATCAAATACAATTTAAATTTGTTATTTAATCGATTTAAAAATAATATAGCAAAATTATTTGGTGCCGAATTACCTTCACGCTTACCACACCTTTGGGATTTAATTTTGCCAAGCATATTAAGAAAAGGATCGAAAGATCCTCTTCCTAAGGATTCCCAAGAGAAAGCTAATCAACTTATTTCTGGATTACAAGTACTTGAAATTATGGCACCAAATTTACATTCTTCTTTACTACCACCAGCACTCGAGTGTTTACCTCGTTTGTGTGATTTATTAGCACACCCTTATAAAGCTGTTAGACATATGGCAGCACGATGTATAGCTGTATTAGCTAGTGTGGATGCAGATAAGGTAGAAATTCTACATATAATATAAGTTCTTAATGTTTAATAATTATTGATATATTACTTAGATATATTTATTTCAGGCAATGCAACATGTAATACGTAGTGTAATACCATTATTAGAAGCTAGCTGTAGAGAAAGAAATCAATCTAAAACTCTTACAGCTCCAAATGAAATAGATTTGATGAGACAGGGTGCTGCTGAAGCATTGGCCTGTATTATCGAAACCTTAAGTGTCAATGTCATTCCATATTCGGTACTTTTTATGGTACCTTTGCTTGGTAGAATGAGTGATCAAAATCAAGCTGTTAGATTAGTTTGCAGTGCAACATTTGCAACATTAGTACAATTGTTACCTCTTGATCCTGGTGCGATTGCGGATCCACCTGATTTAATGTAAGATATCGATGATGTTATTATTTCTATGTGTCAAATTTTTATGCGCCTTTTGTTATAAAATAAATCAAATATTTTTTATTCTTGCAGAGAAGAGAAAGCTCAAGAAAGAAGATTTTTAGAACAATTGTTAAATCCTCGCAGTATACCAGATACAGAGTTACCAATTCCTGTAGAAGCAGAATTACGTAGTTATCAACGACAAGGATTAAATTGGTTGAATTTCCTAAACCGTTATCACTTACATGGTGTTCTGTGCGATGATATGGGTCTTGGAAAAACTTTACAAACTCTCTGTATATTA
The DNA here is from genome assembly GCF_010416935.1 of Polistes fuscatus. NCBI lineage: Eukaryota > Metazoa > Arthropoda > Insecta > Hymenoptera > Vespidae > Polistes > Polistes fuscatus. The sequence goes on from NW_025113064.1 coordinate 3,401,100, forward strand.
GCATTGGATCATCATCGTAATACACAGGCACCACCTAGTTTGGTAGTGTGTCCACCAACCTTAACAGGTCATTGGGTCTATGAAGCAGAAAAATTTTTCCAAAGTCAGGATCTTTCAGTTATTCAATACGCTGGTACACCTCCGGAACGTGAAAAATTAAGACCACGCCTTTTACAACACAGAATGGTTGTAGCAAGTTACGATATTATACGAAAGGATATAGAATTCTTCGAAGCACTTCAATGGAATTATTGTGTGCTTGACGAAGGTCATGTGATAAAAAACGGCAAGACTAAAAGTGCACAAGCAGCTAAACGTTTGCATGCTAATCACAGGCTAATATTATCTGGTACACCAGTACAAAACGATGTACTTGAATTGTGGTCTCTCTTCGACTTTTTAATGCCAGGTTTTCTTGGTAGCGAGAAACAATTTGCGGCTAAATATTCTCGTCCTATTTTAGCTTGTAGAGAACCTAAAGCTGGCCCTAAAGAACAGGAAGCTGGTGCTCTGGCAATGGAAGCTCTTCATAGACAGGTAAATTATATTTTATAATTTTGATACAATTTTATGTATAAAAGTTTATGATATATTTAACAAAATGTATGTATATATATATATATATATTTCTTTTTGTAGGTATTACCATTTTTACTAAGACGAAATAAAGAAGATGTATTACAAGATTTACCACCTAAAATCACGCAAGATTATTATTGCGATTTATCACCATTACAACGTACTCTTTATGAAGATTTTCGTACACGACATTCTGCTGCCTTTATCTCTAATGTCTCATGTGCATCTGCAAATGATCCTCATGGTGGTCACGTCTTTGAAGCATTACGTTACTTACGTAACGTATGCAATCATCCTAAGCTAGTATTAAGTCCAAAACATCCTTTGTATCAAACAGTGAGTAATAACACGTTTAATAACAAGATTTTTATAATTACTATTAAAATGGATTACTTTTAATCGTAATTTTGATTATTAGGTTTGCAATATGATGAAACAGCAGCAAACTACTTTAGCTGATATCGAGCATGGAGCTAAGTTGCCAGCTTTAAAACAATTATTACTAGACTGTGGTATTGGACAATCTAATCAACAAAGTCGGAATTTAGCATCAGCTAGTTCCACTAATGACAATCAACATACTCAGCAACAATTAGTGAGCCAGCATCGTGTTCTTATATTTTGTCAATTAAAAGCGATGCTTGATATTGTAGAAAAAGATTTACTTCGAGCTCATCTACCAACAGTAACATATTTGCGCCTTGACGGAAGTGTGCCAGCTACTCAAAGGCATTTCGTTGTTTCTCGTTTCAATGCTGATCCTTCTATAGACGTTTTATTATTGACTACTCAAGTTGGTGGTTTAGGATTAAATTTGACAGGCGCTGACACCGTCATTTTCGTCGAACACGATTGGAATCCTATGAAGGATCTTCAAGCAATGGATCGAGCTCATCGTATCGGCCAGAAGAAAGTTGTCAATGTGTATCGTCTTATAACTAGGTCTACTGTTGAAGAAAAAATTATGGGATTGCAAAAGTTTAAATTACTTACCGCCAATACTGTGATTTCTACAGAAAATGCTTCTTTGGAAACTATGGCTACTGATCAAGTACACATACTTTCTTTAATATGAACTTTTTTTTCTATCTTTATATATATTTTTCTTTTTACTCGATAACAATTATATTCTTATTTACAGTTATTGGACTTATTTTCTTTGGACAATAGTAAAGGGAAAAAATTAGAGAATCAAGAAAATATTGGAGTATCTAAAGTATCTTGTGTACAAGGCGTTAATCGGTCAGTACTTGAAATATTACCTGAACTTTGGGAACAACAACAGTATGATGACGAATATGATCTTGATACGTTTTTAACAACTTTAAAAGCTGATAGCCAATAACCAGCAGCAACAATAGAAGCAACGCTTCTATAATAATCACGATCATCGTTGATTACATTATCTATTTCACAAGTATAATTAAATAATAATTGTACATAAATTATAATAAATGAATTCATTATAAGAAAGAAAAAAAGAGAGAGAGAGAGAGAAAGTGAGTGAGTAAGTGAGTGAGTGAGAGAGAGAGAGAGAGAGAGAGAGAGAAATCATCGTTGCATACGCCATGTCAAATGATTGAATAATATTAATTGATTATATTATTAATTGACAATCGATCTCAAAAAAATAATGATCGACTTATTGTTAGATAGATAATAATAGTAAAGTGTCTGTTCTTTTTTTTCTTTTTTATAAAACGCGATACGGACGTAGTGACATAATTTATAAAATTATAATATTAATGACGATGATGGTTAGAATTATTATAATTATGTAATAGGATAAGTGAAGTTTTTAGTTTATTTATATTAATTTATAAAAATCTCAATACAATATTAAAATTTCATATTTGTACTAGCACGTAACACCACTAGAAGAGGCGTGTCATTATATTATAGTTTATATATCGTACACTAAGTCCATAAAATTATACAGCAATTATGATTACTAAATCTTTATACAAACTTTTTTATTATTTTCTAATTATCAAAGAAAATGAGAGAAAGAGAGAGAAGAAAAAATTTACAAATTTCTATCTTTAATGCTTTGTTTCCTCTTTCTTATTTTGTTTCTTTTCTTTTTATCTTTTTCTTTCATTATCGCGTAGGCATTATTATATATTATATATTATATATATATAATTTTATCACGTCTTGGATATATTAAAGTGAGCACTGCGATGATCAATATTATACATTGTTGTTTCGTGTGTGCTTTTACGACAATTCTGCTTCTTTTCTTCATTTTCTTTTATAAAATTTCCATACAAATTATAATAATAGTAATAATAATAATATTAATATTAATAATAATAATAACGATTTTATAGTTTACTTTTATAATCAGGATCTAAATTTCTTATAGCAAATATATTATGGGGATCTAAATGAGCTTTAGCGGCACGGTAAAGAGAAACGCCAGCTTGTCCGACAGCTTCCGGATAATACGAAGCTCTTAATTTACCGACACCGTGATGATGAGATAAAGAACCACCGCTAGCTAATATTTCGTCTCTTGCTGCTTCTTCAATCTGTTCATAAGTTCCTACTGGATCTTCCAAGCCAATATACTTTAATCCCATATAAAAATATACGCAACATCCCGTATCATAGGTTTGAGTTACACGACAAGATATCATGAAATGTTTTATACCTCGCGCATTACATTCTTTAGCTACTCGAGATTTGACGTTACAACATAAGGAATAAGTACGATTCCATGCAACCGATGTCTCAAATGATTCTGACACCACGCCATACTCCAAACCTAGATCACGTATATATGCAATAACAAAAGTCAAAGTGTAGCCACGTTCGCCGTTGGTTTCTCCAGCAGCTATACCATTATATAACTTAGCAATGTTATAAATCTTTTTCTCCTTAGCTGCAATTTCTTCTGAAGAGTCTCCTTCGAATAAAAGTGTAGCCACACAAATTCTGTCCCACTTAAAACACTTTATCGTAGTTAAATATGTATGTTTCAAGCTATCTAATATTGAACTACCCCAACTTGATTCAGGACGTAATATCTGACCAAATTGAAATTGCTCATTGTCCATAAGTCGAATACTAGATGGTTGGCAACGTTCCTTGGCTACCTGTAAACAGTTCCACAAGGATATATTTATTTGAAATTTAAATGAAGAGAAAATACATGTATTATTAAGTAAGAAAAACAATCTCCTACCATTCTCATTGCCGCAAGTCCACTCTTGAAATCTGGGAATACTATACTACCGTATTTGGTTACCCTTGGCAAAGGTCGTACTTTAAAAATAACTTCTGTAATACAGCCCAATGTACCTTCGCTACCAAGTATTATATGATCAAAGTCTGGCCCACAAGATGAACGAGGGACTAATGATCCTCGTTCTAATGTAAATTCAACGTCTTCCGTACGACCTGTGACCATCCGAACACGTATTACGAGATCTTCGATATTTCCATAAGTATTCTTTTTCATACCACTCGCTCTGGTTGCTACCCACCCACCTAAACTGTTAAAACAGTCAATATGAATATGTATGCATGCATATCATAATACATTTTACATTGAATAACCAAATCAATTAATTTATACTTTAGTTTCTCTGTCTACCTGAATAATTCGTTATAAACATAGATATACGTATTTAATATTATTATATATTGACACAATAGAGAATGATTAATGATAAATAAATTGACTTATTTAATTATTTCAATCAAAAATCATAGAAGACTAGCTTGACCTTTGAAACGATACGTGATATATAATTATATCTATTTTTTACCTTGAAAATTCGTAAGAATCCGGTTCGTGGCCGGAAGTTAAACCCTGTTGACGTAATTCACGTTCCAAATCTTGTCCAATTATACCTGTTTGTGCACAAGCTATTAAATTTTCCTTATCAATCCATAATATTTTATTCATTTGCGTGGTATCTAAGGAAATAATCGTTCGACGTTCATCAACCGGACACCAAGCAGCACCGCTAACGCTAGTTCCACCACCAAAAGGAATGCAAACAGCTTGATATTCAGCACAAATTTTTACAATTTTGACAACATCCTCGTGACATTCTAAAAGAGTAAAATTATGTATGAGAAATATAATTACAGTTATTATGTAAGAATAGTAAATACACACTCCAAAGAAAAGAGTATATAATAATCTCTTACTAGGCCATAGTACAATATCCGGTATTCTTTTGAACATTCCATACTTAAGAATAAAGATTTCTCTTAAGGTATGACCATGCGCTCTGACCAATCGGTCTATTCCTTTCAACGAATAATCGATGTTAAGCCTTTTAATGGATTCTATTAATTCAGGTGAAATAATTGGTTCGGGGTAATTTCTTGGTATATCTTGCGATGTAAATTTAACTTCAAACTGTATGTTGAACACATCTTTGACCCATTGAGTAAAATATGGCAGTTTTTTATTACCGATAGGATATCTAAACATAATAAAATAAATTAAAATAAGAGAAATAAGATTTTTATAGAAAAAATTATTATCTTTAACGATATAGTTAGATTTCTCTTATACCTATCTCAATTTATATTCAAGTTTATCTAACTAATTTATAGAGATTCTAGATAATTTCTAGATTTTAATTAGAAGCTCTTCATTTATTGTAAATGTAAACATTTAACTCAGAAAAGCCTTTTTTATTCTCCAACATTCTAATTCGATTAGTTTAACTATTTCTCTACTATTGGCTGAAATATAAAAAAAACTTAAAACAACTTTCCATAGAGAAAAATATAAGAATATATTTTGAATCTTATCTTTTTCTTTTTTATTTTTTTCAAAGTACGTTACCCATACCAATGATTTGTATAAATTATACATTTAAAACCTTTTTTATTTCCTCCTTATTTATACATATACGCATATATTACATGTATTGTATGTATATAAATGATTCAAATAAGCAACATGAGTTTGTACTATTATTATTATGGCTATTAGCATAATCATAATATGGTTCATTTAGACTTTGTAACAAAAAAACATACAAATTAATACATTTTGTAAAAATAAAAGAACAAAAAAATAATACATGAAGTATTAATTTTTTATATATTGTAAAATGTTCAATGTCAGGCTTAAAGAATTTATTAATAGTAAATTATATTAATGTTGGTGACAACATTTAGAAAATTTCATACTTCAAAAAACTCGTCAAGAATTCTCAATATTTACATAGAATCATAAGATTCTAATTTATGCTAATGAACTTGCGGAACAAATAGTAAGTGAGAGGCACTTTAAATATGATCAAAAGAAAAAAGGAAGGAAGAAAAAATGTTTTTACAATGAATTTCTATGTGAGTGACATGTTTACTTATTAAATATTGCTCATTAAGTGACTGTGTTATCATACAAGATGACACTTGTAAATGAAATGTTCTTTCAAATATTTAAATATTTTTTTAAACGTAATTCAATTTTTGATCACTAATATTTCTCTTATTTTTTTTGTATGAAATTTTTCTATGCGTGCAAACACATTCTTTAAAGTAAAATGATCTAACTGCATTTTAACGATGTCATTTAAAAAAAATTAAAAAAGCATAAAAATCTTATTAAAAGAAAAATATCAAAAGTATAAATATCTTATTAGCGAGATGATGTAATTTTTTTTACTTATGTTTAGTTTGTTTACTTCGTAAGACTTCTTTTTATCATAAATGATATGCATGCACGCAAAATGTCATTTCAATATGTTTTTTTCTTCTTTCGTCATAACAAGTGAATTATCTACTTATCCTCAAATAAATAATTATGTTTGATAAACATTATAAATAGTACCTGGAGCCAGTGAACTCGATAATATTATTGTTATTAAGAAGAAATTGTGAATCCTTATAACCCCAGCCATCCCACTTTAAAATCTCTTGTCTGAAAATCAATTAAATGATAATTATTAACAATCGTATATATATAAGATCAAATAATAAAATATTAAGTATAATAAAAAAAAACACACAACACACACAACGTAAATAAGGTTTAGTAGCATCAATATTATTTATTTTCTTTTTTTGCGAACACTGCTTCATTTATGTTGTTTATATTTACACATGCACACATGTCGGGTTAGTAAATAATTATCAACGAAAATAACCGAAAGTTATCGAACGTAACCGATGTTTAATGATACGAGGGAAAACATTATGAAAGAAACAAACAAAATGTGCAATAATTAATTGATTATCAAGCTCTTGAAAGAAAACCTTCGTGACAATTACAAAAAAACCTAATCTTCTTGATATGAATGAACGTGTCATTTTGTAAAGAATTAATTTTGTTCTACGTGTGTGTGTACTGAGTACGTGTATGAAGGCATACATATGTGCATGGAATATGTTAAAATAATATATATAAAAATCCATCTTATGAAAAATTTAACCTTGGATTAGTTATAAGATATACACGTAGTAAATAAAAAAAAAGGAACGTAGTTAAGAAATAATGTTTATAATTTAAAAATAATGACTTTGAATTTTGATCCAAGATAACTATAGGTGATTAAATGTGTGTCACAAAAAAACTATGTTAAAAGCTTAATATTTGTATGAAAGAAATTTTAGGCGTGGTCTAAATTAGATGATAGTTTTCTATGATTGTAACCAGAACGTTTCTGTGTGTTTATAATAAATTTATAAAAATAGAGAATGAAAAAGAAAAAGAAAAAGTGTTATATGCGTGGAAAAAGAAAACACACGTGTGACTTAGCATATACACACACATACACGCACATACGTACACGCATGCAAGTGTATACGTATAAACACATATATTTTACCTGTTTTTTGGTACAGTCGGTTCGGAATTATTATTTGATTTTTTCGTCGTCGAAGTAATTGTTTTAACTGCATTCGACATGTTGTCAATGAAAAACGTATCTCTTTATCCCTGTCTGAAAATGCAAGGAAACGTACGATCGAAGAAAACGTGTAACCGCTCGCTTAATTTATCGTAAATACAATAAATTTTTATCTAATCAGTAACCTCGTACTATTTCTTGGCGTCGTACCTCATGAACGGTAAGAATCTTTATTACTGACACGAGCACCGGTACAAACAGTTTTAAATCAATAGAGCCCCCGCCCGACGCACACACCGAATATCCATAATGCTCCCCGCCTACTCTCGAATCACCATTTGACCCGAATTAAACCGAATTTAACCGAACTTAACCGAATATTACGAAATCGAGGATAGCGCTCTCAAGTGTTAACTCAATGTATTATTTTTTATCTTATCGACTGAGAAAACTAGCAAATAATTAACAAATGTTTTTTTTATTTTATTTTTTTTAAATGGGAAAATTACAAATTTTCTTTAATAGACATAATCATTACAATTTTCCAATATTTTTGTATTTATGTTTTAAACATTACAATTAAATATTTATGTTATAAAGAACGAAAAAATTAATTATTTTTTTGTTTTCTCAGTATCGATCGAAAGTACATTGATCGATCGGTACGTGATATAATAAATCTTCTCTTTTTCAAATGTAAATATTCTTTATCCCATTCTTAATTTGCATTATAAATTAATTAATAATTCTCCATGATCAATCAATCAATTAATCGTTTGTCATTTGTAAGACCAGTTTAATTTTAAATTTTCTAATAATAATGACTATCTTAATTTTATTAATATTTTTTTATTAAAATAAAAAAAAAACACTATAATTATGCTTTATCATCTATATACTTATATCATCTATTTGTAATATTATTTTAATACTTATAGTTAATGACTTTATCAATGTGAAATTAACACAAATTATCATACGAATAAGAAAGAATTTTATGAAACTGAATTAGTAAGCACTTTTTTTATTTCCGCTGTCTGTTTTTTTTAATCAACGTTAATTGATAATAATTACGATGATAAAAATTATATAGTAGCAAAATATTATTAAGGAAAATGATTTTTTTTTATACGAGATGAAATTTATTGATAGAAATGAAGAATAAATGGGCACGAGGACGGATAAGTAAGTCTCCGATGACGTAATAAATATGTTTAGTTGTCAAGTATAGAAAAGATAATTGATTACAGTTGTACGTTCTTTTGTGTGAATATGTATGTGAATAATACTAAAGAATAATAAGTAATATTTAACCAGATTGTCAGATCAACAAAAATAATATAAGTTCTTAAAAGTTAATAAAATATATCTTAAAGCTTGGAAATGTAATAACTTATATAACTATCAATAGATTTATTATGTGTATGTTATACGCTATTTGGGAAATCCGGTATTATGAACACTGCGTAGGCATTGGTCATAATAGTAGGCATTTTTGGGCAATATTAATTATGTTTAGACATATATTCGTAAAGATGTCCACGGAAAATCTGTATCTTCTGTTCCTTATCATAGCAGAAGATAAGCGGGTTTAGAAAATTCTAGGAAAAATTTCAAGGAAATGTGAGAAATATGAATACATTTCCGACTTTGTCAAAAGGCGCTTTGCATTGATGACAATGCCGAGGAATTACTAGCAATGGCGGATTTTCGGCTATGACGCTAACATATATATATATATATACATTGTCTTTCGCCTAACTCGACTACAAAAAATATCTCGTTTATTTCGTACGATAAAAAAAATAACTCCGCCTGCATGATCGCTGGACGGATCAAGGTCAGCGATCATGTTGCCGGTCCTAAGCCCGGGAAAAGGAGGAAGGTTGTTGGATCAGGTTAGCTCCCTACCCAACGTAAAAAAATTTGCGGCTCATAGAAACGACACTCTGTCTATTAGCAGAATGGACAACAAGAATCGGCAGAATTGCACGGGATAAATCACCGATTGGCTGCAGAAGTGCGGGGCGCCCACGAAAACAATGGTGCGACAATTTAACAGTGCAATAGGCCGAAAAACGTCGTTACGAAACAGGCAACTTGCCTAAATTAAAGAATGAAGAAGAAGAAGAAGAAAAAAATGTTAGAAGAAAAAAATATTTTGTCTGAAGGTGCCGATATAGTGACGAGCCGAATTCTTTTCTAAGGTCATTTTTTGTATGTTTTGATGTATTAAGGTCATCGTATTTTTTTTTAAATAGGACTGCATATTTATAGTAGAATATTCTTGTAGCTTATAAAAAATCGAATCTAACAATGTACAATAATATGTTGACCATCAGGCGATCTTTACCGAAAAAATTGTGAAATATTATCTCTTGTACATGAGAAGATTTTTTGCTTGATGAGTGTCTTATACGTTGATTGAATTTGTTTTTTCGTTACCGTCCTTCGAGCGCATACTGAAGTTCCTGACACACTTTTTACAATTTTTTCAATAAAGGTCATCAAAAGGTCTACATGTTGCATATCGTTGGATTCGGTTTTTTATAAACTATAAGAATATCTAGTATAAATAACGTAGGAAACAGAAGAATTGTTACGGACTTATCGGGCAACAGAGACACACATACAAATCAGTATAGCAGCACGCACAGTCTCAAAAACCCGCTCCATGCCCAGCTTTTATGTGTGTGTGAGATGGCGGTATGTGTGTTATGTATGTGTGTATGCTGTTGCCCGAAAAATTCGTAACAATTCTTTTGTTTTTTACGTTGCCTAAAAATGCCTGGCATTGTGGGCAATGCATAGGAAAAGCTCACAATCTCGGCAGGTCCCACTTTTCCTATAACATATATATATAATGAATATATATGTATTATGAGAGGCAAGTAACAACCTATAGGGTAGTGAAAAGAAATAAAAATTATAATTTACAAAATATTTACCTATTGTTTATACATTATGAACGATTAACCTTTTTTCTTTTCACTACTCTATTGGTTGTTACTTTGGAAATCAACTTTAAATATATCCTCTGCAGGTATATATATATATATATACCAACTTTACTTTCATTTTTTTCAAAGTGCGTTTGCGCCTTGAATTTGTGGTTGCGCATGCGTATAAAATATCTCCTACTCATGACGTCATCATTTTAAAATTATTCAAAGTGTAATAATTATTTTCAACTAATTAACGATAAATACTAAATATTTAATAAAATCAAGTTGAGGAACCGGACAAACAAAAAGTGAGCAATTTATTGAAAACAAAAAACAATAGAAAACTTCATTGCATTGTTTAGAAATAAGAAACAACGTTTTTGTATTTTCAATTATTAATAATTAATTAATAAAATTAGCAATTATGGATTTTAAATTAGTATATAGTTAGCAATTAAATGCACTTGTTCATTTTTTTTAGTTGTTGAAGTTCTATGTCAATTTTTTAATGCTAGTCGCTTGGCCATAGAATGTGTGGTGAGAGTGGCAGCGCTAGTCGTCGCGTAGGATGTAGTAGGAATCTATCTTATCGACAGCAGGCCGCTATACTACTAACGTGGTTGGTAAATGCTTATGGTAACTCTTATGGTAAGTTATCATCGGTTCTCAAATCTTTTTACCGACCAATGAGCGCTCTGGGTGGTGACAGCACGTACTATTTATCGTGCCTTATGGTAACTCTTATGGTAAGTTATCATCGGTTCTCAAATCTTTTTACCGACCAATGAGCGCTCTGGGTGGTGACAGCACGTACTATTTATCGTGCCTTATGGTAACTCTTATGGTAAGTTATCATCGGTTCTCAAATCTTTTTACCGACCAATGAGCGCTCTAGGTGGTGACAACGCGTACTATTTATCGTGCCACTTCTTGTACCTTCTGTACTATCATGCTCTCCTGTTACATTTCTCTCATTTTTGCGACGCGAGAAAACAATTTTAATACTATTATACCGGGTAGTCAATTTCAAAATGACTACAAGAAAATCTGAATTTATAATGGAATTGGAAAAAAATGTCAAAATCTTGATTCGAGGATGGCGTTTAAATTTCTTTCATACTATATATAAATATAATGAATGTATTGATAGGTACATCATTTAATGTATTTCCAAGCATATTTTTTATTTACTTTCATTAATTTATATTATTTCTAAGAGTCTATATATAGAATATTTTAAATATCAAAATATTTATAAATCGTGTGTGGTTAGGAGATAAAAAAGAATGAGATTTTTAGTTCATATATTTTCAAATTAGATATTGGACCATTAAGTATGTAATGTTTGAACTTATTGTCAAAGTAATTAAAGTAATCGGACGTTACATACTTATCGTTAATGATACAACAATATTTGTTTCCCCATCTAATTAAAAAAAAGGAAAAGAAAAAGACGACTGGATAATATGTTTATTTACAAAAATTTGAAACAATAATCTGATTTTCTCCAAAAACTTTGATTTAAAAAATCACAACCTTGTGTAATATACAAAGAATTGCGACACAAAAGAAAAAGAATTGCGTCTTTATTAAGGTTTCGTATAAATTATTACAAAACCAGGATTACGAATGATGCGATAATTATTCGAATGATTTAAAAAAAAAAAACGTCGATGAATATTCTTTGATGGTTCTCGAAGGTTTGTAAACTAATTACAAGATTTTCTTTGCGAATAAAAATCTCTTCTTGTTCGAATTAGATTACATGAGCAAAAGATTACGTAAAGAAAAGAAAAAAAAAATAGAACACATATGACAATGCAGTTTAGAATTTACGATAAACGTGAAATTTGAAAATAATGCGCTTATAGAAAATTCAGTTAGATCAATTGCGACAGATCTAACGTATTAATAAAATCAATTAATTTGAAATCTTATTGAATTATTATAATAATTGGGACACTTATGCAATAGAAATATTCATAAGTTTTATATAACAGTTGAATCATTCCATAGCAGATATCGAACATAACTTTCACATATATTTGCGAGCATTTAATCAAATGATATTAAAAACTATATCAAAATAAATGATTTATTGCATTAACCACGAGTCTGATCGTTTCTTACTTCTAAATTATATATTATTATGTCAATTCTTTTTGTTTGCATGTTTTATTTTCTGTTTTTTTTTTTCTTATCTTAATTATCATATCTTCAAATTTTTATCCTTGAATAATTATTGATTCGAATTACACACACACACACACACACACACACACACACCAAACGACCTTTGGCATACGTCCAAAATGTTTAATTAAAAATTATTCAATAAATTATTTTTAAAAATTGACTATTTTTAGTCTGCGATTCGGCCATTATTTTATTTTTGTTTCTTCCCCCCCCCTTTTCTTGCTTCTTATCGCTAATTAATTATTATTTTTCACATTCGTCGGTGATAGAAAATTTCATCGTCTTTGATATTTCTTATTGTTAAAAGAAATAATCGTTTTTCTTAATTTATCATTTGATTTTTTTAAAATGAACGAACTATCATTTCGCGAAAATAATTTGTTCTTTATTTTCCACGAAAAAACTTGTTTAATCGCTAGTCATTGCACTGTCTTATCATCGTGAAAACATAACTAACGATTCGTTAATAATCTAACGTATAAAAAAATATAATATATACTTACGATAATAAAATGAGGGGAGTATAAATTAAAAAGAGAAAATAAATGGTTTTCATTAATTGAGACGAAACAAAAGAAAAGGAACCAAGTATTTATCGTTAATAAAATTGTTTTTAATTTTTACTATATCGATCAAATATTTATACGTTTATAAATAAATATAGAAATAATAATTAAAAAATTGTTAGTACCTTTAACAAAAAAATTTAATAAAACAATTATATACAATTATAAATGGCCAATACGAACAATTAGAAAAATTGTTGGCATCTTTTAAATATAATTTAGTAAATAAAATTGGAATATCGCAATATTTTAGCGGTGAGAAGAACAAGAATGATACAACTTTTTTCTTTTTTTTGTAGTTGCTTTGTTTTATTGCAGTCTCGTGTCGTAATTGATCCAGATAGATAAGCATAATTTCGTTCGCACATCATTAATAATGATCTATCTATGGATAAGGGAACGCAGTCTCGTTTAAAGAAAAAAAAAAAAAGAAAAAACGTAAGCAAATACGAATAAATGTGAGTAGCTACGAGTTTTTTTTTTTTTATTTTAGGCCAGTCAACGCGGGCCAAACCCGGAACTTTTCTTGTTTATGCTTCAAAATTTGACCTAAGGGTAAGTTGACGACGCTGAATCGAATGGTGCTAATTATAATAAAATCAGCAACCGGCATCTTGGGGAAAAAGGGTAAAAAAGGGTAAAATATAGCCTTATCTTAGAATCTAGGCATTTAATCGAAAAAAGTTTCAAACAAAAGTTGTAGAGAATTAAAATATACATAAAAAATGTTCTATGAGTTATCTTCGTATTTTCAAAAATAAGCGCATAAAATTGGATTGAAGATGGGAACAAAATTTTAAGAGTGGGAGAAGCAAGCTTATCCCTCCGTCGCGTTTTACACGCGAGCGAGCTAGTATGCGTGCGAGCGTCCGTGTGCACTAATACAAACGAAGGATCTTCGGCAATCTTCGGGACTCTCGGTCTTGAATGAAAGTGCGAGTGAGAGAACAAACCAATACTTCTCTCTTTTTATTTATCATGCGATAACGAGTATTATTGTCCTTGGCCATCGATTGTTGAGCCTTCTGATATTTCTCTTTTTATATTTTTTCTTTCGGTAGCGAGAATTTTACGTCTTGGCCATCGAGCGTCGAGCGTTTTGTATACGAGTGCGAGTGAGAAAGAAAACCGATATTTCTCTCTTTCTATTTTTTCTTTCGGTAGCGAGAATTTTTCGTTTTGGCCATCGTGCGTCGAGCGTTCTATATATCTATATATCGGCGTATAAGCGCGGCACTTTTAAATCGAATCTTGATGCTTATGGCACGCCGTTTCTTTATTTATTGTCAAAAATAATGAACCTTGAGTAAAAAAAAATAATTCATTTTAACAGAAACTATTATTATTTAGTTGAGAGTAAAAATAATGAATTAATTTTGTGTCTCGCCATAAAATTAATTAGAATAATTAATTGATATAAATTCTTTGCCTCACAAAAATTTATTTGTATATCAAATTGAATACGTATTCTCTTTAAGACGAAATTTAAAATTTAAATATTTTTCCTATTAAATTATGTATTTTATAAAATTTTAAATTACTGACTTTTTGTCTCGTAAAAATTTATTAGTTTATCAAATTAAATACATATTTGAAAAAGAAGAATTTTATAACCACACATAAAATTAATTCAAGATATATATGAAAGGATATTCTAAAAACGTGGAATTTATTTTTTGTCATACATAATTTTAATTCATTTTTATGTTATAAGAAAACAGTAATGCATTCTGATTCATCTTCGAAGTCTTAAGAATTGTACGAAAAAATTGAGCAATTATCAAGTGGTGCGTTAGCGTAAGTAGTAACGTCTTCGCTTCTCGCGCTGGGTATTAACGTTCGATTCTTGTGGGGGAATTATTTTTTTTATAAGTTTTTCTATCCTTAACAAGGAGACGGTCAGTGAGTCTCACCTCAGATTTTTTTCAAATTTTGCACTAACGATATAAATTTTATTAGGAAATCAACATTATTACGCGAGTAATAAAATTACCAATTATAAATAAAATAATATCCAATAAATAACAAAAATTAATTTTTAACGTGCCGAAACGATACATTTTTTAGGATGATATTTACAGGATGAATTTGTAATTTAAGTAAAAACTTCCTTTATTTGTGCAGGATGTAAAAAAATTCATTGCTTTTAATTTTTTTGTAATAATTTTAATTTTTTTTCTATATATAATTAGAAATTAGGAAATGTAAAAATAATTTATATAACCTAAGGATAGAAAAACTTATAAAAAAAATTTCCCCCGCGAAGAATCGAACGTTAACACCCAGCGCGAGAAGCGAAGACGTTACTACTTACGCTAACGCACCACTTGATAATTGCTCAATTTTTTTCGTACAATTCTTAAGACTTCGAAGATGAATCAGAATGCATTACTGTTTTCTTATAACATAATAAAAATGAATTAAAATTATGTATGACAAAAAATAAATTCCACGTTTTTAGAATATCCTTTCATATATATCTTGAATTAATTTTATGTGTGGTTATAAAATTCTTCTTTTTCAAATATGTATTTAATTTGATAACTAATAAATTTTTACGAGACAAAAAGTCAGTAATTTAAAATTTTATAAAATACATAATTTAATAGGAAAAATATTTAAATTTTAAATTTCGTCTTAAAGAGAATACGTATTCAATTTGATATACAAATAAATTTTTGTGAGGCAAAGAATTTATATCAATTAATTATTCTAATTAATTTTATGGCGAGACACAAAATTAATTCATTATTTTTACTCTCAACTAAATAATAATAGTTTCTGTTAAAATGAATTATTTTTTTTTACTCAAGGTTCATTATTTTTGACAATAAATAAAGAAACGGCGTGCCATAAGCATCAAGATTCGATTTAAAAGTGCCGCGCTTATACGCCGATATATATAGATATATAGAACGCTCGACGCACGATGGCCAAAACGAAAAATTCTCGCTACCGAAAGAAAAATAGAAAGAGAGAAATATCGGTTTTCTTTCTCACTCGCACTCGTATACAAAACGCTCGACGCTCGATGGCCAAGACGTAAAATTCTCGCTACCGAAAGAAAAAATATAAAAAGAGAAATATCAGAAGGCTCAACAATCGATGGCCAAGGACAATAATACTCGTTATCGCATGATAAATAAAAAGAGAGAAGTATTGGTTTGTTCTCTCACTCGCACTTTCATTCAAGACCGAGAGTCCCGAAGATTGCCGAAGATCCTTCGTTTGATTAGTGCACACGGACGCTCGCACGCATACTAGCTCGCTCGCGTGTAAAACGCGACGGAGGGATAAGCTTGCCTTCTCCCACTCTTAAAATTTTGTTCCCATCTTCAATCCAATTTTATGCGCTTATTTTTGAAAATACGAAGATAACTCATAGAACATTTTTTATGTATATTTTAATTCTCTACAACTTTTGTTTGAAACTTTTTTCGATTAAATGCCTAGATTCTAAGATAAGGCTATATTTTACCCTTTTTTACCCTTTTTCCCCAAGATGCCGGTTGCTGATTTTATTATAATTAGCACCATTCGATTCAGCGTCGTCAACTTACCCTTAGGTCAAATTTGAAGCATAAACAAGAAAAGTTCCGGGTTTGGCCCGCGTTGACTGGCCTATTGTATAAAATAAAAAAAAGAAAGAAAAGAAGACGAAGAAAGATAACGCGTAAACAAAATAAAATCGTAGAAAATCTTGATCAGAAAGTGCATCCGTAAATAATATAATTAAACTGTAACCATAGATAAGTTTGTTAATAATTATAGAACTTTATTTACCACGAAGGATTATAATTAATGTCGTTTATACACACGTTTTTTTAGTATATAAAAAATATGATAGGTGTTGGATTTCTATTAAAGCATAATAAAATAATAAAAAGGAAGTTACATGACAGATCAATCTATTATCATATTCGATCTTTAATAGCATGTAAATGTACAATCATTTATGCGTTTGCGTATTTTTTTTATATATGTTTTTTATATATTCATGTAGAGGATAGGCGGAAGGTTCTGTTAGTATTATATCAAATTTAAAAAACTTCTTGATAAACTTGTAGATATACATATTTTACATCGTTTGATTGATTTGTATCATAAGAAAATGTTTTAAAAAACGCGAATTATATATTATAATATATGCAATTTCAATACTTCATTTTTATTAATAAATAATACTTCTCAATAAGTTATTTATAAACTAACCTCTAATATATTTTTCTTATTTCTTATTTTTAATTTGTTTTAGAGATTTTGATATATACAAGTATGTCAAATGTCGCGTAAATTAATCCTTGATTTTAAAAGACTATTTAAAAATAATAGATTATTATTAAATATTAAAATATTTCTCGAAATAAATACACTTAAATCTTTTATTCAGCAGTTTAATTCATTTATACAAATATTGTATATTTAAGTTATAAAAGTATCATGTTATATAATTATTTTCAAAAATTATGAAGTATTTTTGAGTCATATATAATATACAGGGTGTCCCATTTAAATCAATCCACTTAAATATCTATAATAATATAATATATTAAATATATATTTTTATATATATTTATTATAATATTTATACACGTAATGTTAAATAGAAAAAAAAATTTATAATACAAAATGGATAGTTAATTGTCGCAATGTTTTGTATAATGTAATATTCAAAAATTATTTTAAGTATATCGTGCTATAATATATATTCGTATTTATATAAGTATAAATTATTATTCATTGTAAGAATTCAAGCATTAAATAGTGTCTGCTTATATATTTTTTCATTGAACTGCATAGACACGCTTCGATCGTTTTCATAGCACCATTGATGTGTAAACTTTTGCTTACTAGACATATAATCAACGTTTTATCATATACTCTTTTTTCCTATACATACATACATACATACATGTATTACACATATACAAACTTATACATATTGGTTTTCTTTTATAAAATATTCCTACGTTAGGGTGATGGATTCTACAAAGAAGAAAAAGAGGAAGAAGAAGAAGTATATAAGTCGATCGACCTTCTCATATACTTTTTTACATACATACTACACTCATACATAAATAAATAAATAGAACTACATTCTTCTAAGTGCGTCATATGAATAGTTCTCCTATATCATTAATTTTCTTGGAGATAACACAACACGTATTATTCAGTGTATTGATCTACGTGAATATTAGAATAAAAAAAGAATAAAAAAAAGAAAGAAAATGAAAAAAAAGAATCGCGATATCGCGTGTTAAACGTGCAAATAATTTAACTGGGAGGGCCATACCTCGGGAATCGATACGATTTCTTTCGACGATTTTATTATCTCGCATTATATATATCTACATATTATTTGCAATGGTAGATTTACTAAAACTGGTATATTTTTTATTTCATATTCATATATATCTAATATATCACTTGATAATTAATTAATTAAATGGATTATTAAATGGATATATATTAATTTATATTTAATATTATTATTATTATTTATTATATATTAAATGTCAAAAAAATGTCAAAATATATTAAATAAAAAAATATTATTTATTATATATTAAAATTATATATTATTATATATTAAATTTCTATTTCAAATTAATATTCGAAACTATAATGTAATTTAAACATATGTATTTTTTCTGTTATCAAATAAATTGATATCACGCGTAATTAATTGATTAAATCATTTTTCAAATAATACGATCTTACAAAAATGTGTAAAAAGTATCGGGGTTCTCTGAACGTTAAATCCGTTATTGGATATATGTATATGTACATAATACACGTATATAAAGAAGAAGAAGAAGAAGAAGAAGAAGAACATATTGGATTGGAAAGAAGAATACATACAAAATACAAGTTGATTATCGGTTATTCTTATCGTCAATAAGTTTAGTGATAGCATATATGTCGTATGTGATATATGGATGGAAATAAAACAACGTGTCTGTATAACATAATAAATAAATCGGATATAAAAATTGATCAAAGATATTATGTTGATATGTGTTAGACTAATTACGAGCTCTCGACCTTATCGATTTTGTCGTCGGCGTTGTTGTAGTCGTATTATTCTGTTGAAACGACTCGTGTAATAAAGGAACGAAAATTCTTATTTTACAGCAGCAACAGACACGCATGCACATATTTTTTGTATTTTTTCAAGGGTATAGATAATATTCCTTGTACTTTTAAATATATGTATAAATATATTTGCGTATTTTAATCTGAAGAAAGTACATCATAATCATTCTATAGTTGAGATTACAACGGAAATGAAAGTAAAATATTCAAAGAATACGATATAATGATTAGTCTATTTACGTTGATAAGTGTCAGTGCACTGGGTGCTGTCTTTACTTTTTTTTTTTTAATTTATTCTTGATTATATTCATCATTTTTATTTAATTTTGTTTTTATTTTTATTTTTTTTTTATTTCTTTGCCGGTTGATAGACGAGAGACAGGAGATCGAATGGAAGGAAATTTCTAATTGAGAAATCTTTGTTTTTTGCTTTTATTTTATTTATTTCATTTTTCATATTTTTTTTCCTTTTTCTTTTTTCCGCAAATCAATTTTCTATTCAATTTAAAGTACAAAAGTATAATAATATGATGTATTTAATAAATAAAAAGATATACGCATGAATATGTGTGTGTGGAACGAATAGTTGAATATGAAAAATAACAAAAAAAAAAGAAAATAACAAAAGAAAAATGGTGAGAAAGAAAACTTGACAACTAATACTGCCTCTTGACTAGTAAACTTATATCATTCTAAATTCTTCGAATATGATCAATGATACATGACATATGTGAATATGTGTGTGTGGAACGAATAGTTGAATATGAAAAATAACAAAAAAAAAAGAAAATAACAAAAGAAAAATGGTGAGAAAGAAAACTTGACAACTAATACTGCCTCTTGACTAGTAAACTTATATATCATTCTAAATTCTTCGAATATTGATCAATGATACATGACATATGTATATGTGTATATATGATAAAATGTAATTATTGCAATAACATACAATATCCTTTTTTTTGGATTACAATTAGTTAGATTTCGTAATACAAAAGAAATGATTTATAATATGGCACGAAGAATATAATGAGGCTTAACAAATATTCATAAATAAACGTAAATATAACGTATATGATATGATTAAATAATGAAAAAAATTCATTTCTAATGAAGTATAGAAAACAAACGGATGAAAATTGATCGACGATCCCCAATTTCGATTCTCATTTCGTTGATTAACAATATCTTCATTTTCATCTTCATCTTTATCTTCATTTTTGTCATCTTTATCTTCATCTCTTCTTAACAGCAAAATATTCCTGAGATCCACAATAGAAGAAGTATTCGAAAGAAAAATTGTGGATCTTCGTTTTCTTCTACGATTGGTTCATTCCATTTCGTTCTTATCCAAGAAGATTATTGCCGGTTACAAAAAAACGTGTACGTTATTCTCGATTCGAATCAATCCTTTCAAAAAAATTCTCATCGAGTTTCGATAGAAAATAAAATTGAACGAATAATGCGAGCGAAAGTAGAATTCTTCGAAAACAGAGAGAGAGAGAGAGAGAGAGGGAAAGAAAAATTAATTCCAAAAAAGAGAAACGTCAATATCGAGTGAACGAACGTTTAACGATCTTTCTTTTCAATCTCTCGATCATCTCCGTTCACTTTCTACCCCATTGAAGAATCCCTCTGTGAGAATGATTAGATCCGTTCCAAGATCTACTGCTATTTTTGCTGCTATTACTACTAGAACTCGAAACACTTTCCGATCTTCTAATTGGTTTCCTCGTTGGGTCCAAGAAACGATCCAAAACTTGTCTGATGGTGCTGTGTTTACGATTGAACGGATTTGTATACATCTTGTTGCTTCTTCAAATTTATCTTCAATAAGAAGAAAAATATCTTCCTTATCTTCTTCTTCTTTTTCTTTCTCTTTCCCAAGAGAAGAAAATTGTCGTGATTGTTAATTATTCACGAAACTTGTCACACTCGTTCAAAATTGTAAATAATTAGGGAGTGGTGGAGGTAGATTTTGAATAACTACCGAAAGCACTGTAGATAGTTTTAAATAATTGAAGAATATTCAAGAGAGATAGATAGATATATATATTTATATCTAAATATTATTATAATATATAAACTTTAAAAGAAGATTTAAATATTGTACACAATGTTCACAACTGAACGTCGCTGTTACTCTCTAGCGAATAAATGCCGGGACGTAGTGGCGTCGGTTTTATAGAGGAAACCAGCTCGATGACCTTCGGACATCTTCGTTCAACATCGAGTTGCCTTCGGAGTTGCTACTGACCATCTAAAAGGATTTACCTTAACAGGTGCATCTTTGCTTGCGGTGTACTTTACATGACTGTTGTTCTCGATCCTGATCCTTTATTTTTATTTATTTTGGTTATCTTTAGACACTTTTTTATCACCAGAAAAAAAAACAAAAAATTTGATAAAACAGTACTTATTGTATCGAAAATTAAATATAATTTATTATTTTATGATCCTGTATTACGATCGATGATCATTAAGAAATGTAAATTAAAAAGGATTAAGGATCTCAATCCGGTTTTTTCTTTTTTTTTATTTTTAATTGCCCGTAGAACTCGTAGATTATGCCATCGAATTGGAATTCGAATAATTTCAATTGTTCAAATTTACGATTAAAATATTTTTTTTTATTTTCATTTTTAGGCGTGATTTTGTTTTATAATAAAAAAGATATTAATGAAATAGGAATGCGAATTGAACGGGAAGACGAAACTTAATAACGAAATGGTGATAATTGAAAAATTCCCCAAAATATAAAACGTCAAGGATCATCCTAAAAGAAATAAAAAGAAAAAGAAAAAGAAAGAACAAAATTATAAAAATCCTGCTTCGAGATTTTTCTCTTCCTCATTGATAACCGTTCGAATAGCCGTTTTAAAAGGCAGATATTAACAACTTACAAAAATACAACGACGACATCAAAGAGAAATGTGAATATCCTTTTCGAATTTTATCTTTATAGAGAATTAGAATGTTTTTTTGACTTTTTTCCCCCACCCACGGGCTATTTTGATTAACACGTGAATAAAATCGATAAGAAGTTTTCTCTTTATCGCTACACGTTCAAATTTTAATTTTTTTTCAAATAAACAGATTTCAAATTGTCAAAATTGTAATAAAATAATTCACAATATATATAACCAATAATAAAAAAAAATTATTCAACTCTGTGTAACGAGGTAATAATAATTAAAAAATAATAATAATAATAATAATAGATAATAACAAAATTTGCAGTTTTAAAACGATTAAATCTACTGGTAAATTATTAAAAAAAAATAAAGAAATAAACGTATTTCCGTCAAATCATTCTTTCGATACTTGACTAATTTCTATTTAAAAAAAAAAAAAGTATCTTCGAGATAATTAGACTTTGTATCGATAGATGACAGTAATTTTTCTAATTGTTGTATTACAAACGATACGACGACAACACGTATAATTTGATTAATCTTATCAATTTTCTTTATGCCTCGTTTCACGGAGTCAATTTGATAAATGATAATTCATTGAAACAACAGGAAAGATACTAGGAAAAAAAAAGAAATTAAAGAAAAGAAAAATGAATGTGTCAAAAGAAAATTCTAGAAAGAAAAATAAGAACGAACAATAAATTTTCCTTTGACATTAGTGCTATTCCTTATTGACGATTTCTTCTACGACAATAATAAAAAGTATTCCAAGCCAAGAAGACTATAAACAACTAAAGAAACTAACGAATGGATTGTATGACGTTTGAATATAAACGGGAAAGTACCGACGTGTGTCTTTCAGACACTTGGTAAACAGAGTGTATGTGAAAATCAATCTCATACGAGGTCCAAACTCCGATGGTACAGGTGCTAAGGTTAACGATGTTCTTTCTCTCACTCTTTCTCATTCATTCACTCATGTTAGTCACTTATTCAATCACACATACACAAACACACATCCTCCATTTTAATCTTTCTTCCTTTTTCTTTTTTTTATGGGGAAAACCACAAAGTGAGTCTGGAGCACATTCTCTTTCCAAGATCGAATGAAAACCACGACCTTGAGGAGTTATTGCACGGATTAAATTCCTTGTACCATTTTTGCTCGTATTAACGTATTTTTCCATTACTTTTAATAATAATAATAATAATTATTATTATTATTATTATAATATTTTATATAAATTTTATATTAAAAATGTAAATAGTTAAAATATAAATTTATTTGATATTATATATTAATATAATAATAATAATAATTATTATTATTATCACTTCCTTTCTAATATGCGTAATATATGTATTTATAAGTATATGCATTAACGAGTTATTTCAACGTCTAGTCTTACCTTGTTGTCACATCAAGGCAGAATCGAACCGTCGAGAAAATTCACTTCACCCGATGATTTGTAGTAACTCCTTCAATTAAATCTTGTTTTTCTTTTCTTTCCTTTTTTTTCTTCTTCTTCTTCTTCTTCTCTCTCTCTACTCTTTTACTACACCTAATTGAGTATTCATTCATATTACATAATTCATATTTATTGAAACGTATGTATATCGTTTTTCCGCGAATCGTTCGTTCGTAAATTTGAATTTCGCGCAACTCGGTCCGAATTCCACGAGACTCGGTTCGTTCCTTCGTTTGTAAAATTAAAAATTCCCCAAAGTTTTTCAACGTTGTGTAATTTTTCTTCTATATATATATTTATTTATATTTAGATATTATTTTATTATAATTATATTAGATTTTATTATAATTATGATTAGATATTATTTATTATATTTAGATATTATTATTATTATATTTAGATTATTTATATATTTGCCATGTCATGCACGCGGGTAAGCGTGCGTAAAGTTACGCAATACTCCGTTATCAATGTCTCTTAGTAAAGAGTTCGAACCAATTAAAAGATCGACAAAGAAAAAAATTTCCTTTAATTAACGAAACACTCTAAATGGATACTACGTCATTGTGTACACCTAACAAGAGCTTATGCTACTTTTAAATGATATAATTACTCGATTCTTACCCTTCCTCTCCCTACTTTCATTACTATTCCCTCTTTAAACGTGCGATTAGAATCTATTGTAAGAGGACAAGGACAAGGACAAGGACGATATTTACTATAATTAGAATTTGTAACTATACCTGACGTTAATCAAAATTAATATTATTTGTTTTATTAATATTATTTAATTTTCAAAATCGATTATTCTTTTCCTAAGATGTTTTATATTTTTAATCATGCTTGCATATTTAACGAAATAAACTTTTAGTTTTATCATTCGAACGAAAAATCAAAATGTCTCGCAATAGAATTCTTATTTTAACGGAAACTAGAAAATACGTTGAATAATTACGTATTAACAATTTAAAAAAAAAAAAAGTAAAATAAATAATCAAGCAAAAAGATGTTACAAGTAAACGTTTTAACGGAAACTGTTAAAGCACAGATATGGATATTTACTTTTAAGATAAAATTTTGGATTTTTATTTTCTCTTTTTCTTTTTCTTTTTTTTTTAAGACAAAATTTATGGATGTAAATAAGAAAGCACGTTAAATAAAACGTGTCCGAATCGAAACGTGATATTAATATTACAAAACGTAGTAAAAATGTATTGTTTTTTCCAAAGATAAATATTTTTATTAAATCTCTGATGTAAGTTAGTATTTGATCTCTAATAAAACAAAATTCTAAATTTTTTTTTTCTAGCATAATTGCTTCGTACAACGTGCTTTCCCAATGTTCTTACATTTTTAGAATAATAATAATAATTATTATCATATAACATGTAACGATTAAGATTGGCTAATTGCAATCACATTTCATTGACATGAAAAGATAAAAAAATAAAAAGGTATTAAACGTTTTTATGTATATTATTATCGCATGAACTTTGACTTTTGTCACCTTTCATTGTGCTAAGTTAATCGTCTATTTCTTGAACAAAAAATTACGATGCATAATAAATTATTATAATTGACGTTTAACTAAATTTATATTTCTTTTATTCATATCATATTATTAATTAATATTTGTAATCTATAAATAAATATAAAAAAGTTATTGAAAGTTGTCTTAAACGTTGAAAAAATTTCAAGGATCTTTCCGTGTATTCCCGATTGAAATTTTTATTTAAACTTGGTAACAGCGAACGTAATTAAATTAATTATTATAAATGTTAATAAATGAATATAAAATAAAAAAAAAAGAAATAATTTAAAAATTATTATTCCAACGTTTTGAATTTCAACAATGTTTCGCATTATCAACCGAGTATTTTTTTTCTTTTTATTTCAGTTATGTGATAACGATTATAATTAAATTACATCATTTAGATCGTTATTAATGATTACACGAGACATGTTCGCGTAAAACGGAGTAAAATCTTGTCTGCTGAGGTCATGGTCAAAGAGAACACGTTGCAAATTTTTATTTTAATAACGATTGTGCTTTACCAATGTCATCTGTAAGATAGAATGAAGTCCAAGCATTCCTATGTAAGCAAGTATTTAAATATACGCATATATAAATGAATCTGTCTATGTAACTTACATCAAGGCTAATCTTTGCGCTTTAACAAATATTTATTATTTATTATTGGCTTTACTAAATTTGCACACGTTTCTTAGAAATGAATTGACCAACATACGCGAGATAAGATTAGAAATAATCACGTTTTCGTGAATTTTTTAATATTTTTTCATTTCAATTTTCATTTCTTCATTTTAGTTTTGAGAGAGGGGGAAGAGAGAGAGACAAGAAGAGGAGAAAAATAAGATTATTTATAAATTATTAATAGAAGAAAAGAGTTACGGATTGTGAAAATGAAATTAATGAAATTCGAAATTAAATATCGATAAACTTTCTTCCCGAAAGTGTGCAGCTTTCTTTAATCATCGTCAAACATTTTCTGTGGAAGGAAAGTAGGTGAATTTAATAAAACGAAAACTTTCCTATTTCTAAGGGATCTTTCTATATGTTTATTCAATTATTTATTAATGAAAAGAAAATACGAATGGAAGAAATTTTAATTGTAAGTATAACAGAAGATTGTATAATAGTATTACAAACATTGAAAGTCTTTCATTGAAACGTTTATTGATTAATTTAAGGATTTTTTATTGAAATTTATGGATGTGCTATAGTGATTAATCAAACGATTAAACTTTATCGTTTAAAAGTGATTAGATATAATATTATATTGCAGAACGTTAAATCATGTCATCCTGACTTTTTATTCGTCAATAAAAAAAACGAAACGACCGATTAGATCAGATTACTTCTAACTTTAATATTTATTCCAGTTTTTTTTTTAATCACAGAATTGCTTTACGATCGATCAATGACGTCAAAATTTTTCGTACAAAAAAATACTTTTTCTACGTCGAGACTAATGAAAGAAAATTATTCTTCATAATAACAAAAAAAAAAAAAACAACGTATTTTATAACGTGTTAATTAAAAATTTCAACATTACGATTATTTTTATTATCTTTTTAAATGATACATAATAATAACAATAATAATAATATTTTCCAAATCATTTTTAAGCATACGAAATATTTGATTTTAAGCAGGAGAAGTTTAGAAATACGTTTGACTAACCCACTGTACGTTCCTCGTTTAAGTTCTCGGCTAAATAACAAAATAAAAAGAGAGAAATAAATAGAAAAAAATATCTCGCAAATCGGTCCGATGTCAATCGACGCATTATATTCCTATTGACCCTCGTAATCGCGTTCATTGGTTTAATAGGTTCCGCAGATGAAGAGAATAGTGCTTGTTCTCGCGCTTCTTCAACATGAACAATAGAAAAGATCACATCGATCGATTAAACTTTGTATCGTTTCTCGTTGCGCATGATATTCAAAATAATATCGCATAACACTAATTGTGTAAGAAATAAAAAACTCTATAGTTTATCAAATCTCGTTAAATTTTTTGATTAATTCTATAAAACACACATATATACACACGCAAACAAAATAAATAAAAAATATGACATTGTCATAATTTAAACATTATATAAATATAAATATGTTTAATAAATAAATATTAAATATACGATAAATATGTTCAACGCAATTGAGATAATGGTCAACATCCATTAAAATCTATTTTCTGTGAATTAATAGAATTTTATTCTTATTATATATTTTTTGTCTATTCTCATTATCTTCACCAAAATGAAAAGTAAATAATCGTTATTATTTTAACCAAGAAAAAGATGAACGAATGAACCTCGATAATACTGAACGTCAAATGGCACTTGGAAAGTAGGTAAAATTTTATCTGTGTAAATGTTAAGAAAGAAAGAGGAAATACTTCTACTCTAAGAAATAACTGACCGACAAAAAATATCCATGTGCATATGTGTATGTAGTATTTACTTATGTTACAAAAAAGTGTATTTGTGTTGTAAGAAAAATAATTCTGACCAAGTATATATCGAATAATAATAATATAATAATATAATAATATCGAATAATAATCTAAATCGAAATATTTTTAGTATATTTATATATTATATTTATATATTATTTTTTTAACATACTATTTCTTTTTTTTTACTATTTAATCTGATATAACAGAATATTGTTAAATAATTGAAAAATATTACTTAACAAGCTTTTGGCATTTTATCCTCTGTTAGATAAAATCCTCAATTATAATAAACACGCTTCCATTATTATTTCTAATGATTGACACATTCTTTCGTGATTATATGCAACAATAACAATTCCGCGAACCGGTCGGATTTGTTTTTTTCCAAAGATCGATAACACTTTAATCGTTTGTTTTATAATTTTGTAAACGGGGAATCCTAAGATGTGCGAATTCACGAATAAAGGAAATTAATTAGTCACACCAAAATATAGTAGACCCCCCTAAAACCGGTCTTTTCTCTAACCTTAACAAAAAACCTAGAATGGGAGGAGAAGAGAGAAAGATAGTGAGTAATATAAATGAAAAGAAAAAAAAGGGTTCCAATGACGCACGTTCGTCGATATAACTATTCAAACAAATGTGTTCTGACGTCAAAGAAGAAGCATTTAAATAAAATAGACACTTCTTCGAAGGGTACTGATTGACCCGTAGAAAAAAACCAAAATAATTAAAATACGTTGAAAATTATTCGATCTCATCTCGGTGAATTTATGATTATTTTGTTTTCTTAAAGGTAACAGTTAAAAATAACTTTAAGTTATCGTCAATCAATTTTGACAACACTCCTTTTTATTTTTATCAAAATTTTAATTCTATTTACAATTAAATTCAGTGTCGAAAACAAAATACAGTCTCTGCCAAAAGTTCGTAAGATCGTAGTTGTGCCTTGAAATTTTCGATGAACAAAATTGTAATTATATTAAAAAATTAAGTTGAAAAAAAGAAGTTATTTGATTAAGAAGATTATCCGAAGTATTTAGGGCTAACAATTAGCATGTATTATAAAATGTCATATAAAATCTGCAAAATATAATTGACGAATTATAAAAATATCGAGTCACGCTTATTAATAAATATCATTTAATTTGTAAATGGAAATATGAAAATACTTATGAAAAAGAAGTTAAAAGAAAAAAGAAATACACGCGCGCGTAGAAACCACACGTGGCAGAAATGAAACATATGAAGTTTTTTATATTGGTAACTTTCTTTTTAAAATTATTTCATAAAATTTTGTTGTTATCATCGCCCACGAAGTTTCACTTTTAAAAACACCATTTAAATTATTCTGAAAGATGAATTTCTTGAAGTAAAACATTGAAATAGAAACAATATACGTCTTGCAATTGTTTCTCATCTAAAAAATGAAATAGTACACCGTAAAATATTTCAACTACCATTGATCGTTCAAGAAGAAACTTTCAATTCGAGGATAAAACATATATACTTTCACCCAAGGTCAGAAGGTATTCCTATAATGGCTACAAGGTCGTTGCACTGGTAAAATGCGACTGCAGACAGTTATCTTTTCAAGGTGATCATAAACTTCTCTGAAGAAAAAAAGATACCGAATAAAGAAAAAAAGAAATGAGACAATCAAATTTACATATAAATGTTGTTTTGTATAATATAATATATATATATGTATATGGGGCATTCCATGTCAAATCGACAGCTTCTGATCCCGACCCCTTTTGAATTGGCTTTTTTTTTTATTTTTTCAAATTTTTTTACCCAACCCATAAAATGTTAGGAATTTTTCCAAAAAATGGCTTTTTTTCAAATAGCCGTAACTTTGTCAAAAATTGACTGATCGGAAGGTTTCTTTTTTAAATTTTTTATTTTTAAATCTACTTTTTGGAAAAATATATAAAAAAAATATTTAAAGTTGAATTCTTTAAGAAATTTCATTTTGTTGAAAAACAACCTCAAATTTTTCGTAATGCCCCATATATATTATTATTATTATTACGCATGTATAATAATATTTATATTATTTACAAATATTATTTATTATACAAAATACATGCAAACTTGCAATACTATGCAATTCATGCATGATACGACTAATAAACCTTTTAAAAACAATGAATTTAAAAATCGTTCTATTAAAATAATTAAAACAAGGATTTAATTTAAAAAAAGTTCTCATCTATGAATAAAAATAGTTATGCAAACTTTCTTCGATATCGAGGCTTGACGTAGGCAAACGTCAAATTTATTTCTAGGCCAATGTTATACGAAACTTCGTTTCAGGATATATCGTACATTCAATACTGCCATTGATAATAATCCTCTTTGCAGGCTTTTATAAAAATGACGTATACAACGTCAAAACAAGCTACAAATTATCGTCGATATAAATTTTTACCGAATGTATAATATAATTACTTTTAGTTTCAAACATGATAATGTCATTAAATGTCATTCATACGAAAGAGGGAAACATTAATTGCATGAAAATGATATATTATGCGTATATTTATCAGTAATGTTTTACAATTCGCGTAGAATGAACTTTCATTCTATATTGTATATGTCTATTGCTTTCACCAGATTACATTCCGTTATTATTATTCTCTTGACTGATTGAAGTAAACTTTCTTAAAACATAATACGAATAAATTAATAATGCAGTGTCAGCAGAATTTCGAGTATCGAGTGTTGCTCTAGAAAATCTTATTCCTGATCGTCATTCATCTAGGATCATTTCCTTTGCATCGTTTCTCGTATCTTCGAAACTTTCCTGTCAAATAATATTATTTTAATAATTAAAATAAAATATATTATCTTAGTTTAGAAATTACATATTTATAAGCTGTATTATAAATTATAATTGTTTAACTTCAACATTAAGAGACACTTTTTTCCTTACTTCTTGTTCGTATTTACTCTTCCGGCATTTAGAAAAGAGAAACATCAACGAAATGATCTAGCGGTGACGTAATTACGATAAAAAACAATAGAAAAATAAAAAAAATAAAAAGAATACCCAGACGCAACACTGAGTTTATATATAAATGCGTTCAGTCTTGTCCTTCATTTTACATTATGAAAGAAATAAAAGAAAAAAAAACAACAAAGAAATCGATGCGTAAATCATTTTCTGCGAGAGGATAAAAAACTTTCTTATTTCCATTGGACCATCTAAACTTGTGATTTCATTTATCTACGTGTGTGTAGATGAGAAAAAAACGCATATAGAGACAAGTGTTTTAAATGACGATGAGGAAGAAGGGGAAGAAAAATTCCTTACTAAATGACCTTGATTCGAACTTAATCAAATGACAAATTAATCAAACACATTTAATAATTGAATATGGTTTAAAATATAATATTATATATATAGTAGCATATAATTTATATATTTAAAAAGAACATGCAAAATAATAATTAGCGATTATTAACATGTTTAATATATATTTCTTCTCCGCCGTATTAAGAATTATATTCACGAATTACGTTAATTTTCTCATAAATATCTAGTATTTTGTTAAAATAATAATGTACAAGTTACTAATTACATATCTTAAAATAAATACATTAAATATGTAAATTAATTAATAAGGGTTGTTATACGAATGCTATCATTTAATCGGAAATTAACGATGTCAAAATTGTTATCACTTTTAATACTAAACTTTAGATATTTTTATTATTAATAATGATCGAAAACTTTTCGAATAATTTAAATGGAATGAAAAATGATTACCGTTCAATATGGCGATGGTTTAAAGATTATATGTATCGTATAACTCAAACAATTTTTAAACGAATAATATGAATTTCAATAAGTTTGACTATAAATGATAATAAATAATCTTAAAAAAGTGTCTGAAAAAAGAATAAATCTTGAAGATTGCTCATAAATATAATCAATTCAAACGTGAGGAGAAAATTGAAAAATGGAGGGAACGATGGATTCTGCGAACGTTATTGGTAGAATTAAATGTGTTTGAAATTTGGCGGTAAAACTTTAAATGATTTAATTATTCATTGTTTTGATAATAGATCGTTTAATGAAACGATATATTTAAGATTAAATAATTTTAATTTTTAGTTGTCAAAAAGATGTAAAGAAATTGCTTACGAAAGAATGAGAAAAAAAATAATTAAATATGAAATTGTTTGTTTAGTTAATTATTTAATTCGATAATGAGTATTTTTTAGATGATTCTTTTTTTTTGCTTACATTAAACAATTAAATAATATTTTATTAAAAAATAGTTAGAGCATTTTTGAGATCGGTAATATCGTTCCACAACCTTATCGGCATGTTTCCAACTATGTACTTTATTTCTGTAGAATGAAAATTCGAATATTTATTTATATTCGAAGATAAATTTGATGATAAGATATTATTATAATACGTGAATATTTAAGAAAATTTTTTATAATCCAAGTAATCGTAATATTATAATGTTAAATATATTTACTAATAATTGTTATATTCGAAGAAACCAGCTAACCTCACTAATCAAAATATTGAATATAAATTTAGTGATTCGTAATAGACATACAGATATAAAAATGGTATTAAATAGTAAAGAAGCACTTGTGTATCACGAAAAAGGAGCAGAAACGTTTGATTTAATGCTACGTTATAAAAGTCCAACATTGAATTTTGATCGTCAATTCAACTTTTCAAGACGTATCAATGAGACCGTTGATTTATTTGTCAATAAACTCAATAACAATATTACTAAAATATTAATGAAAAAAGAAAAGAAATTTGGGGATGCGCTTAAGGAAATTTTAAAGAAAGATATATCATTGTACAAAGATGATATTAAGATCAATGGTGATTTGTCGTTTGAAACTATTTTGGAGGATGTAAATAATCTTAAATTAGTGATATTTGATGTGACATTTATAATCAAGAAAAATATGCCAATTGTTAATCGTCTTACTTTAGCTTCATCTATACTATGTGGTTTTCCAACATATCCAGCTAAATTTACTGCATTGTATACGGATAATAAATTATCTAACTTTAGTTGGTACAAAACAAATAAAAACGATTCCAAACAAGTTTGGTTGCACGTTGGAGATGGATATTTTTACGTACCAAATGTATCCGATATTGGTTATAGATTAAAGTTTAGTTGCACTCCAAGAAATGATAAAGATTATGGACCTTTAAGTGAAGTCGAATCCAATGGTTCTGTAGAAGCTGGTCCAGGACCTTGTCCGTTTGATACTCGACATTTATTTACTAATTATAAATTAACAGGCAAAAGGTAATTGTTAAAAATTATATATATAATAGTATAGTACTCTATATAATAAATATGCATATACATATGTATATAAATTTGTATAAATTTAGTTTCAGAGTTACATCGTATAATATATTAGCAGAATCGTATTCCAGCACCACTTACAGTAAAGAAAATTTATTTCCTTATTGTCCAGCATATGCCTTAGAAATGAATTATCGTAAGCAACTTATACTCAAAGAATTAATAGGTAAATTTATATTACATATGTAGTACATAATACCCAAATTGTTCGTTAACCGATCACTCACTCTATTTCCAAAAAAAAGTTCTTATTTAAAGTGTGAGACGATGTATAATTGTTCTTTTTTCTTTTTAGGATTTAACTCTGATATAATTTGCCTCCAAGAGGTTGATAGTAAGATTTATGAGAACGACCTTGTTCCAAATTTATCCTTATTAGGATACAAAAGTGTATTTAATACAAAAAATTCAATGTCTGAAGGTCTAGCAATATTTTTTAACAATGACAGATTCGAAGAACTGTGTTTTGATTTTACAGTTATAGGGCATAATACTGAAATGCCTAAATTTGCACAAGTTTGGTCAAAAATACAGAATGAAAAGGCAAAGAAACGATTTTTAGATAGAAACACAACTGCTCAGGTGAAATATTGAAATATTATTTTCTTCTATCTAGCTTTGCTATTTATATATTAAGATAAATATGTATTATATATAAACATTATCGGATAACAGATAATTGCATTAAGGTCAAAGGAAAAACCATCAGATATTTTAGTTATTACTAATACGCATTTATATTTTCATCCTGACGCGGATCACATACGTTTGTTACAAGGATATTATATATTACTGTATATAGAAAAATTTGTAGAAAATATAAAGACGAAGGTACGTATATAAAATTTTCATTGTCATTAATATATAATGTGTATAGTATTATATATATTATAATATCACGTTTTAACATAATCATATAAAAATCTAGTGTCCCGATAGTAATGTTAGCATTTTATTATGCGGCGACTTCAACAGTGTACCTGAATGCGGTATTTATCAATTAATGACAGAAAACTATATACCTGAAAATTATAAAGATTGGAGCAGTAGTAAGGGCCTGTTTTTTATTCTTTTTGTTTATATATCTTAATTACTTTTATCTCATTCGTTGAAAACTTTATTTTCTTTTTTTTTTACAGATTCCGAAGAAACTGTAAAAGATGTATCTTTAACCCATAATATTTCTTTTGCAAGTGCATGCGGAACACCAACGTATACAAATTACACGCCAGTTTTTTCAGGCTGTTTGGATTACATATTTTACGAAAAAAATAAACTTGAAGTAGAACAAGTAATTCCAATGCCTAGTTTGGAAGAAATTAGTGCAAATATTGGTTTACCTTCTATAGTATTCCCAAGTGATCATATATCATTATGTGCTGATTTAAAATGGATCGCATAATAAAAAAGTGATAAAGTAATTGAATTTTATAATAAATATTTGTATAAATGATAAAGATAAAATAAATAAAAAAAGTAAGAAGAACAAAATTATATATTTTTTGGTTTTCAAGAATATCTGACTATTTTTAATTAATAAAATAAAATGAATTGTTGTATAAGTAGAATAAATATATATTTTTAAAATGTGCGTAAAAAACTCCAATTTACAACATAAAGAGACGCTTATAGAAATCCCCTACCACATTTATCTATACCTAATAACTGTAATAACTAAATCATAATCTTGAACTATTTTGTGTAGACTAGGAAAAAGATTGTTTTTTTTAAATATATATATATTATTATTACTACTATTATTATTATTTGTAAACTTTTTATATATAATGTGTATTCTATATAATTTGTTATATATAAAAATAACGTATTATATATAATGGTGTTTTTTTTTATACACATTGATATATTTTATAAATAAAATTAAATGAAATACTGAAAATAGAGGGAGATATAAAGATTTACTTATTAGCATTTAATCTATAAGCTCAGAGAGTCAATAGAATTTTGGAGAATAAAAACTTGGCACCTAAGTTTGATTGCTATTTCTTTGTACCTATCATATAAAATTCTAAAAATGTATATACTTGAATATACATGAATGAGAGAAATAATTTTATTATAACAAATAGAAAATTATTCTATCTATATATATACAGTGTCTGGAGATTTTCCCAATCAACTTTTCAATAAAGCTTTAAATAACTTATGTTTACATAACAATTATTTCTTATTTTTGGGCATAGAATACGCTGATACTGTTTGGTCAGAGAAACCTTAGACACCCTGTATATACGCGTGAGAGACCACAAACAATGAGTATAATACACAACAATATTTCATACCTATGAAGTACCCCAGTTTAAGATTTGTGATTCTTGAACTTCTAATTATCTTTCAGTAAATTTATAAATATTATTTTATATGAGATGCGCATTACGTTATTATATTGTTATACTCTTATAAATATTATACTTAATCTATATAGTCTTACAAGTTTTTGCTGGACGCTATTATCACACGAGAGAAAATGCTGTAACGCATATATTAAATGATATTAAAGTTCCGGATCTATAATAGAACTATCAGACGAATTATCATCCATAAATATTTTATCTTCTGGTCTCAGGTTTATTTCAAAAGGATGTGATAAAACAGAATTACTAGAAAGAACTGTAAAATGTCTTCCACGATTCATTGGTGATTTTTGAACTTTATCTTCAGATTGAGAAGGACATTCGAAGTGCACACAATGAAATACCTATAAACATATACACATTTATAATTTAAATAATGAAATATGTATTAAGATTATCATTTAATTAATAATTAATTTAAAAAACCTCGTTCGCTGTATTATGGGTTCCGACTATACGTATAAAAACAATGGGTCTAGGCGGATGAAAACGAAGTATTTGCCAAGAACGGCACTGTTCTCTAGTCTTATCGATTATCCTATCCCAAGTTGAATTATTACCGGACACTTCTACATAATAGGAATATGACCGATCATCGCAATCCCAAAGTAATAATCTGTAAAGGTAACTTATGATAATGAATACAACTAAAAGCTTATAAAAAAAAAAAATAACCAAACAAATAAAATATATATTACCCCATAGAATCTATGATATATGGTTGCCCTAATTGTATTGAGATAGAGCCTGAACCTAATTGATGGCAGGTATATCCACTATCCCAATCATAATCTGATGTGTTACCATTAAGTAAAGTATTGCGAAATCTATATAAATAAAAAATATTTATAAATAAAAGATAATTACGGATAGATTCTTAAACACAGTTATGTATAAGAAAAATAATTATACATACCTACTTACTCCTTCCGTAACACTGGCGCTAAGCTGCAGTGTAGCAACATTTCGTGTCGGAATGATAAATCCATTAGATAATTTTTCTGTATGATTTGTATAATATGCTTCAAAGCTTACCAAATGAAATACCTATAATACATTATTTTTAACCGTTACATAATGTCATTTAATAACAAGCTATAACGTTGCTAATATATTATACAAATAACTTTCTTACTTTATTCACAGTATTATTTGTGCCAACGATACGAATATAAAGCATAACCCTCGGTTCAAAGTATAAATACTGCCAACTACGACAAAAGTATTCCGCATAATCGATAATTTTCGTCCAATGTTTTTGATCTATAGATACCTACAGAAAGAGAGAAAGAAAAAGAAAAATACATTTTTAGAATAATTCATAGTTTTACTTAATATTCATTTAGGTAATTTCTATAGTACTCGGTTAAAGATACCTACCTCGATGTAATAAGAATATGAACGTAAATCTCTATCCCATAGTAACATCTTCATATGATTTATTATGCATTGTGTACCTAATTTAATTAATATACCATGTTCCTGTGTATCTGTTATTGCATGTCTTGTATACCTGTAAAATTATTATTACAAATTAAAATATATATATATTTTTTATGTATACATATAGATCTAAAATAAAAGATATCTATATATACATATAGATATAAAATATTAATATATACACTTGCCCGCGTTCCATATCGTAATTACGATTATCACCGTTCAAAAGGTAGCTACGCATTTCACCTTGTAGGACTTGAGCCCCATGAACCGCACGAGCAACATTTTCGTCTATTAACAATTGCCCTCGAAAAGGAAGTTCTGAAGGTCTTTCGGTTATTGCTGTTATTGCATCTAAAATAGCTTCGGAGGATACCAATCTAGTTGATCTCACAATGTTTAATAGATCGGTCAAAGAGATAAGACTTAATCTTACTTGTGCTAAAATGTTACAGTATAATATTATTAGTTTTTCCTCTTTTCCCTTCTTTTTCTTTTATTTCTCTTTTTATACAAAAGTAAGAACAGATATAATGCTAAAAAAGTATATATAAAAAGTTTTTACAGACCTAAGACTTCAGTTGGATCCACATCAGGATTTGTTGCGATCCATTCTTGCACGGTTAAGAATATATCAATTTCAGGCACGTAAAATGAGTCACATGAAATAAGTTCATTTATTGCGGAGGGACTTAATTGTAAAAAACTGTCATGATGTATAATTTCTGCAGCATTTTTGTTCACATATTCATAACACACCTTTTTCAAAACCAAACAAGAAAACATGAAGAAATCAATAAATGTATACACATATATATCTCATAACTTTTAGCTCACGTAACTATATAGTGGGTGATCAGTTAATGAACATATGTTTGTTGTCTAAATATAAAGATTTTTAGCAAAAGTGTTCACTGTCCAATTTATTTGCAGTCCATACTGTTTTTTAACTGATCACCCACTGTAAAAGATTACATGCGACATGATAATCTATTATATAAGTAAATGCAAACCTTTGTTAAAAACTCAAGTTGATAAAGACGTGATGCATCGAATATAAGACAAAAATTCTTTACGCTAAGAATTTCTTTAAGATAATCTGATATTGCACTTTCAAGCTCTAAAAATCCATATTGATGCGCCAAACTGAGAATGTCAACAATTACCTTGAAAAATAAAAAAAAAATGTATTCTTATTGTTACATCGCAGTTATATAGAAACAAACTATATTTATAAATATATATTTATTTGGATACCTCTTCACGTAGATTAGCAAGAGACATACGACCAGTATATATGTATTTAAATAATTTCTTAAAAGCTGCCAAAGATGCACCTTTTAATTCGATCTCTTCCTGAGTCGATTCCTTCAAACCACCAAACAAGAGAGCTCGGAAATATTGACTTCTAGCTGCTAGAATTATTTTGTGACCATTAAATCTTTGGCCTGAAACTATTAGCGTTACATCCGTGTAATTATTTGAAAGATGAAGAGCACCGATATCCTCAGAGAGTAAATTTGTGTGTTCGACTTCTCCAGAAGATGTTAAACAATGATGAGAACTCATGTTTACAGATTTTCTTATATATTTATATAAATATCGAATAACTACAATAAATAAGCGTATCTTTTAATTTCTAAAAAATTCGGTTAATTGAAATTAACCATTGTTATTGTTTAACTTTTTCAATACTAACAATGTGTGATCGAAATTTATTTTATATTATTTTTCACTATTTCATAACAGCCGAAATAATTACTTGTCCGATAATGAATAAATTACTGATTTATTATTGTTCACCAAAAAACAACACTATTATAATTCGATTATTTATCATTTCGAAAATATTTTCATTAATATAATATTTCTGGTACAGAAAACTTTTTGCTTGTTTTCCATTAAATAGTTAGAAGCAAGACAATTTAACAAATCATTTCTCTGTATTTCAGAATTCGAGGAATAGACCAATCATATCGCTTCTATGAACTGCTAACGAATTAAAAACTACTATATTTCAAAAATTAAATAATCATATTTTTCATGAATACTTTATTTGTTAAATGCACGTAGTATCCTAAAGATATATAAAAAGATATAAAATTAAAATATTATCTAGTAGAAAATTAAATTTAAAAGTTAAGTTGATAGTCAACAGGAAACCGACTAATCACAAGTTCCGAATAAAAGTTTCGACCAATGGCTGCATTCACATGTTGCCTACATTCAACCAAAACTAAAAAAGAAAAATAATAAGTAAAATATTTTAATAAGAAAGAAAACAAAACAGAAACGATCGTGAGAATAATAATATTTAACTACCATTTTTTAGAACAAGTAAAATTAAAGAAGAACGAGGAAGAGAGAAGAAACTAGCAGAGAGAGAACGAAATGCGCATGCGCAGAATCGGGTACCTGATTTTATAGGAATATGATACTATGTTGGTTTGTTTGTACCGGGTTGAAGCAGAATCCAGGTTACTCTTGCAAATTTTAGGTAATTAATTTAATTTTTTTAGAATATACATTTGTCTAATATTCTAATTGATTCGTTAAAGTGTATTTTCTAACATGCGTTGTTCATAAAGTGCATTTTAGTTGTCTTAAAGAGATTTTCGTGAAAGTAAAATTGTGTCGTCTTGGTGTTCTTTTGTCGGCTATTATGTCACAAATTTTTTTGAAGGTTTTAGATTTATTTTCATAATATTTCTGTACTTATTCCTTTATAACGATACTTTTATTAATAATTGCACATTAATTAGTGGTACTTGATCAAATTTTTTATTTTAATACATAAATAATATGAGTTACACATTATGTATAATGAACACATACATGTATAATGTACACACACAATACATATAAACATGCATACATATATATAGATATATACATATTCACATCACATTTATAATATTTATGTATATGTATGTTGTTTTAAAAAATGAAAGTTACTCAACCGATCTTGTGGCCAATCATTACATTTTGTGAGAAGCAAGCATGAATTGTAAATTAACAAAAAAGCAATGCGTGCTCATACTACAGCTGTGGTTGAAATTGAACACTATGAAAGAAGCAATTTATACATTTTAAGAAAAATTTTCAGACCGCTAACCATAAAAAAATTCCACCGCTAACCATATAAGTTATCTACAATTTAATTAAAAGGTTTCAGGACACTTGAAGCCTACATGATTTACTCAGAAGACGAAGACTCAGGGAAGTAGCATCCAATGAAGATATAACAATTGCTATGTCTGACTAATTAAATCGGTTAGTCAAAGTCCTAGCAGATCTACGAAAAAAAACAGTCAAGTTTGATATTTTGCAAATTTACACTCAATTGACTTAGACAAACAAAAATTTAATTTTAATTCCTTAACATATAATAAAATCCAGTTTTTTTTTTTTCATATGGATAAGATTACTTCGACAAACTGCGCAAAGAATGTAGCTCGTTGTTTTATATTTTAATATTATATTACCATTACGAGTCAAATTCTTCAGTTCAAGTCGAGAGGTTTATTAGTATAAAGTATTAGCATTTTAAATTTAAATCATGATTGCATATTCTCTTTGATATTTTTCTAATCTTATGCATAGTTTACATTATATATTTACTTATACAAAACATACAATATCTGTACCTTTTAAGTTATACATAACGCAACGTATAACATTTTTTAATAAATATATAATAAGTTTAGTGTAATAAATAAAAATAGATTAAGTTAAGAGAGAATTATACAATGAATAATAAAAGAAGATAATAAATAAAACAATAAGGATTCTTAAAGAAAATAATTTACTCATTCATATTGTTTCCTTAAATAATTGTAAAGATCTATTTTTATATTATTTCATTTAATAATTTTATATCTTCCTTCGAAATCAAATTCTTTTTAGATCGTTAGATTTAAACTGAACTTCTTCAATTATAAAATATATATTTAATTCTTTTCTTTTTTTCTTGAAATATTTTAATTTCTCATCTATTAATACATAGAAATTCTTTTTCTATTATAAAAAACAATTATACTACATATACCCAGAGTTAAAATAAGAATTATTAGAAAAATGTACTCGTCGTAAAATAATTTATCGCTGCAGAATTACAGATACATACTAATGAAATGTACAGATTAATAATCTTAATTTAACATATTAATTGAGATACATATATATAAATAATTTTACAAAGCAATTTTATGATTATATATGCATATACGGTGTTGTTAGAAAATAATTTTTGGAATTATTGCATATAATTTAAATATTATTATTGTTATAAATTTACATATATGATCGTAGAATAGAGAAAAAAAGTTAGGACTTATACATATAATATTTAAGAAACAACATGTCATACACACACACACACACACAAACCCATTGCTTTCGTATTATTGAAAAAGATGGTAAACAATAGAACGCGCATCATTTTGGTTGTGGAAAAGAGAAACAATAGTGATGGTCAAATACTTCAGTATTGCTCCCTCCGGCGATGAACTTTAATCGTCCGTGTCGGTATGTATTTCTATACATAGTCATTATTATGCTTTCAGTAGAGAGTAAGAAAGCAATTGGAAGAAGGAGGCGTTAGAAAGGATGAAGAGAAGAAGGAAGCCACGTGTATATCTCTGCAGGTAAGATTTCAAAATATTTATATAAAATTATATTATATATATATATATATATATATATATATATATATATATATATATATTAAAAACATATATTATTCATTAATAATATATATTGTAATAAATGATTGTACGTGTATAATTAAGTGTAGTATAATTTATTTATAACTATGAAATATTTATCGTAGAGATATTGCTAAATAATATTTAATATTTTTAATGATATTAATTTAATATATAATATAAAATTAATATTTAACTTATAATATATTACTTTCGATATAATTATATTATATAAAATTATTATAATTAATATACTATATATACATAATAATATTTATAATAAATGTAAATATTAAAAAACAAAAAAGAGAAATATATAATATAAAATAATAACATTTGATTATGGACTAATGATCTATATTTTCGATTGATGATGATTATTATATGAAATATATATATCATTATTGACGAGATTATTATTTATTGATCCGATACTTTTCGAAGAAGATTGCTAAGTTGAAGTATTTTGCAGAATTAGTCTTTCTCTGCTCCTCTCTCTCTCTTTTCTCCCCTCCCCTCTTCTATGAGTTTCAACGCAATCGTGGGTATTATTCTACCTGGCACTTCGGGATATTTAAATTGGAATTACTTTTCTCATTATAAGCCATCCAAGGGGAAAATCTCTCTCTCTCTTCCTCTCTCTCTCTCTTCTTTTTTCTTTCTTTTTTCTTCTTCTTCTTATTCTTGTTCTTGTTCTTATTCCTCTTTCCTTTCTTTTTCTTCTACCTTTCTCTACTCTTCTTTCTCCTTCTCGGCTTACCTTTACTATTTTCATCGCGAAAAAGTTTATCTGTGACAGGTGACAACAAGGAAAGTCGGGATCTTCTTCTTGGTACATTAAGAGATGCCTGCCCGTTCTTCAGCAATTATTCTAGCTTCTAACATTTTTTATTATACGAGAAGAAGAGGAGATGCGTCCATAAGGATTATCCTACTATCCCTCTCAACTCCTAGCGATATTTTTTAACCGCAAAAGTAATATTCTTATTCCGACATAGCATATTTTACTTCATCTGATATATATTGGAATATGAGTGACTTTATTTATTTGTTTTTATTAATAATAGACAAGTTTGTATACAGTTATTTTCTCGTGAATTTGTTTCCCTTCTTTTTCTTATTTTCTTTCTCTCTACAAACAATATTATTTTATCAATATTACTTGCGACAGGTGGATTATAGCTCGTTGGATATAAGGATTTATAATATCAATTATTTGAAAGGTATTAACGATAACATTTGGCGAATAATTATTTATATACGTATAGTTATTTTGAGAGAACAAGTGACAGAGTAAGCGTAAACAATTATTTATTCGTAGTATCAATTTTGCGGTGAAATATTTTTAGATATGCGAAACAATATTTGATATCGACAGGTAAATACTTTCAAATTAAGAAAATCAATTTCTATGGTGAGATTCAACGGATAAGGAATTTAAGGATAATTGTTTATTCACTTATCTCGAGCTGAACTTAGATAATGCAATCGATCGAAATATCTCGAGATATTTAATAACAATTAAATAGTTATGTATAATATAAAGATTAGAAGATGTCTTTTGATGCTTCTTATATATTTTCTTCTTCGTCTTCTTCTTTTTCTTATCGTTAGGTTCTCAATGACGTGTAGAAGCTGATGGTAAAAGTGCATTACACGTTATTTTGGCAGGTTGATCCTATTATACAAGTACAAACGCTTCATATAGTGGTTAGTGGTAAAGCGTGTTACCTAGTCCGTTGGATAATATTAATGATCCTTTATAAGCACCATGATAATGAATCATAGTTACCCCGAGGGTAGTGTGTCTCTGTCAAGTAAGAGCGCTCTTATGGACGGAGTTTCCAATTTGAAAGCTATATTCTATAGCTGTTTTTGCTAAACTTTTTTACTAGAAATCTCTTTCTCATAAAGTATACGGTCGATCGATATTTTAAATATCGACTATACGTCATATCTCGTATTAATAATTTTTTCCTTAATTTTTTTCTTTTTTTTTTTCTTTTTTTTTTCCCTAGATTATATTATTTTCCACACAAAGTTAATATTTTTAAATTATAATTTGATATATGGAGATATAAATATATATTTTCTTAATACTGTATCGCATCGCAGGAATTTGTATATTTTATCGAAATAAAAATAAAAATCAAATTTTTTTCTCTTGGGAAATTATCTCCTAAGATCGGAAAAATAATAATAAAGAGGAAAAAAATAACGGGCAAATCAGGAAGAGAAAAAACTTGGATACCATCTTGTATATTATATATTACTTACTATGTACTACGAAATGTTGATTTCAATGTTAAGGGAAAGATGAAAAAATTTGACCGATTAGGAAAGTTGTAACAGTAGAGAGAAAGCAATTCCCTTTTCTGGCAGATTTCTTTACACACATGGATATGTAATATTAT
The DNA here is from genome assembly GCF_010416935.1 of Polistes fuscatus. NCBI lineage: Eukaryota > Metazoa > Arthropoda > Insecta > Hymenoptera > Vespidae > Polistes > Polistes fuscatus. The sequence continues at coordinate 3,444,979 of NW_025113064.1, forward strand.
GTATCTATGTGTGTGTATGTGTATCTACATATACATTAGCGATAATTTAAAAACTCATGTCTTTCCGCGCGTTTTCCTACTTTGCGGGCGCGGACTTGAGCTCAATCCTTTGAATGCATCTGTCGCCAACAGTTTCCCTATTTTTAATTGAATTTTTTCATTCGCGCAGGAGAAAGTAATTTATCTTTGTGTTATCTTCGAGCAGAATCGGGGATATCGATTTGAAAGAAAGTTTAAGCTGAGTGTCTACTCCAGATGACTAGTCCAACTGGCCGATAGGTGTATCCTCGAACACGATAAAGTTAATTACTCCGAATCATTGCCGAATATATCTATCTATTTTTTTCTTCCCCGTTATATCCTTTTTCTTTTTTTATATTTCTAAAAGAAGAATAATGATTCTTATGTATATAACTGTTAAATTTTTAACAAGCTTATTAATAGATACAAATATTTTTATCTATCGTTTATAATTATATTCAAACATAATTGCGTGGGTTACACAAAAGAAACTGATATGTGATTTCTTTTGAAATGTTTTTATTTCCAATGCTATATGTGTAAATCTTTTGTTATATTATATGATTTCAGTTATTTTATAATACATTTTTATATAAAGTTTCCTATAATATTAATTTTAACAAAATAAAATAATCTAATGTAAGCGTATAATTCTAATAATAATTTTGAAAATATATATGTATATATAACAAAATTAATTTTATATATCTATATATCTATCAGTTTGTTGAATGTATCTACAAAATTTATTTAACACCATATTACAAACATTGATAACAAATAATTATAAAAATAATAATATGAAATATACAACAATAGGAAGACCAATGGTTTGCTTAAAATCATTCTGGAGATTTCATTGAATTTGTATTAGAAGAATAAGAAGAAGAATAAGAAGAAGAAGAAGAATAAGAAGAAGAAGAAGAAAAAAGGAAGAAGATCTGTAATCGATAGGGAATTTCTTATGTCTCCGTTCCGAATAACATGCATTAGCCTGTTCGTAAGATTAGAAAGGAGCAAGAGAATAAGACAAGAAGTAAGTAAGAAAAAAAGAGATAGAGAAATGAGGCTACATCTAGAAAAGATGGTAGAACAAAGAAGAAACCTTCGAAAACCTTTTGAACCTTCCGAACAGATAGAATTTAAGAGAAAGGACAGCAAGGATTAGCATTTATTTAGGTACGACAACTTCTTCTTCTTCTTCTTCTTCCTCTTATTTTTTTTTGTTCTTCTTTTTTCCATCGGACAACGACGACGAAGGAGGAGGACAAGTCCGAAAACATTTGGTTAAACTTTAAATCCCCTTTCGAATAATACTTTGTTCCGGTTGTATTCGACGTCTCATCTCATTAAAGCGCAATGTCTCTGAGAATTTCTCAAGCAACCCCCCTCGCCAAGCAACCCATCCCAAACCAACCACCACCCTCCCTTTCTCTCTCCGATGCCTTTTCGTTGGTTTACTTCGACGAATCTGAGAGGAAAAGAGTGAGAGAAATAGATAGAATAGTAGACACGCACATCTGGCACGTAGTAGAAAACTGAGAGAAGAAAGGACAGTCATATTCATTTCGTGTCTAATTTACTGCACAGCGATCCTCGTTTTGAACGTGATAGCAGTAGTATCCATGGTATATCGTAGAATGAACTTTTTACCATACTGTCATATATATATCTTTCTCTCTCTCTCTCTCTCTCTCCTTTTATATTTTTTCCTAATTTTATTTTCTTTTTTTTTCTTTATCCGTAATTTTTATTAAAAATCAGGCAGGAATTTTAATTCCTACAGAAATGGAAATGTATCATTATTGTACGAATATGAAACTTTGTTGCATATTTTAATTCTTTTTCTAAGCGAGGGGGACATTTGATTGGCCTTTTAATTAGACAATAAGAAATAAAATATTAGTCTTGAATTTTGCGAGAAAGATGAATTAATTTGTAAAATTATATAAATATCATATAACTTTTTGAAATTATCATAATCTCAATCATCATCATCATTACGAATATTTGTTTCTTTCTGACATCATCATATTATCACATACGAGTCATCATCGTTATCATAATTATTATGATTGTGTCATCGCTCCCAAAGATTTGTTTTTTTTTCTTTTTTTTTTTTTTTACGTAGAGAAAAATCTAGGGCTAGTTATTTTTCCCATGTGTTTTGCACGTGTACAGGACGACGCCCTTTTAAGATGCTCGAATTATCTCGGCAAAGGAATAACGTTTGAACGATCGTCTCGAGGAATAACATGAGGGAAAAGAGTAGTACTATCATCCCCCTTTCTTTTTATATTTCTTTTTTTCTATTTTTCGTTTTCCTTCTCTTTCTTTTTTTTCTTTCTTTTTTTGTCTTACTCGCTTTCGCGAATTCACGATGAATTCACCAAGGAATTCTTGCTTCTTGTCTGTGAAATTTAGATTTATTGGAAGCTAAGACGACACTCTTGGACTAGTCTGTTAACAGAACAGCTCTTCTCTTGACGACATGATATTATAGTAGAAGGAAGTAGGAAGGAGCTTTGTTGTTAAGGATTACAACGTGTCTACCTGGAATAGTTTGAAACGTAAAAATACACCTCTAACATATTCGAAATTATATTCTCTCTTTCTCTTTCTCTTTCTTTCTTTCTTTCTTTTTTTTTTTTTGGTTCGAAGGAAAAGATGCTGCAACAGAATAAAATAGTTTGTTTCTCTTTCTCTGCTACTAGCGCGTTCGCCAAGTTTTCTATCTTCCTACGATAAGAGAAAAGAATATTTTAAATATAAAACAAATTTTCCGAGATCAGTGATAAGTCCAATAGAGTTCAGAATATCTTGGAATGAGAGAGAGAGAGAGAGAGAGAGAGAGAAAGAAAGATAAGTTTTGTCACTGAGATTGAATACGGGATTACAGGTCGATATAGAATAAGAAGTTGGAATAATTGCCCGGGTTTGGATTAAGAAACGAACGAGAACGAACGAAAGGGACAGACAGTTCTCTCTCTCTCTCTCTTTTTTTTCTCTTTCTCTCTCTGACTGTCTAACTGTCTCATCCACTCATCACTTCGAATTCAAACTTCAACTTTGAAAATTTGAGATTCTACGTTAGACTTATTAAAAGATTTAGGATGAAAAAAATACTATTTATCCAGGGAAAAAATTAGAATCAGTGTTCATTCATAAAATATCATCAAAAATAAAATGTTTCCCCCCCAATAAAAGATACAAAATTCTTATAAGAATTGTAGGATAGATTTAATTTCGATCAATAATATTTTATATATTAAAAATGTTATTATGTGTTAGAATAAAAAGAAATTTGTCAAATAAATTTCAGATAAAATATATAAAATATATATAAATATATATTAACCCTTTGCACTCGAGGGCTCCGCTATGGAGACGATAAAAAAAACAAAAACTAAAACAAATTCAATGTAGTCTACAACATACCAACTATGACTTTTCTTTTAATGCGCATATATCATTTATTTATAATATGTGAATATAATTTTTCTATTAAAATTACTTTGAATTGCTGGTAATATGAACGAAAAAGAAACTTCGAGTGCAAAGGGTTAATTGTTATTATATATATAATAATATATATATATATATATATATCTAGGTGAAAGGTCGGGCCCATCTTGGGTTCGTTACAGAAGGAATACTTGCAGATTGAAGACGGCCACGTTGTAGTATATCCTTATGTAGGCCTACCGAGTGCAGTTTCGACAACTCCGTCGAAATTTACGAGCGAAAAGCTGATGGGGTTTCCGTGCTTACCCGAACCCACCTCCTAATACCTTTACAAGGTTTCCTTGAACCTCTCTCTATCTCTCTCTCTCTCTCTCTCTCTCTCTTGCTTTCTCTTTCTCTCTTTTACTCCCTTTTGCTCTCCTTTCTCTTTCTCTCAATGTGTTTCTCTCCTTTTTACCCTATCATCCCATTTCCTTGTGCCCTCTCTCTTTCTTTTATAGTCTAGCTGACTCAGTCTTAATGCGTCCTTCTTTTCCACTCTAATTCTCCATCTCCCTTTTTTTCTTTTCTTTTTTTTTTCTTTTTCTTTTTTGCTGCTTCTTCTTCTTCTTCTTCTTTACCCTTCTTCACTCTTACACTCCCTACCTCTTGATATACCTCACCTTTACCATATCCTTTCAATCTTTGTGTTGTGTCTTTTTCTTTCTTTCGGTGTATATTTTTTGTTCTCTTTTTATTTTCCTGCTGGCCCTTTACTTGCTAGATATACCGAAGAAAAAAATCGATATTGTAGACCACCAAGCATTACTGTTTACACGTTGGCAGAATCCGATTTATTACGCGATCTGAGAATTTAGACACCTCCCCCCCCCCAATGTTTCGATATACATTTAGGTTTAGGCACCGAACTGATTTTTTTGTCTCCTTAATTTCAACGATTTTTCATCATCAAACGTGAATGCGTATTATTTCGTGAAATGTATTATTTCATGCTTTTATATACCCGTACTTTTGCGTTTGTTTGTGTATATATCACGTTGTTTTAATACGTATTGCCACTTTGTATCGAATAGAAAATAAAATTGCGTTTTGAATTATTTCTCTATGGGACACCTGTTGTGTACTTTTTCCGCTAACTGTCCGCGACCGATCTTTTTTTTATTTTCTTTTTTTATTTTTTGTATTTTTATTTTCTATCGAACACATGGCTAAGTTATTTCGCGTCATTGTTACAGGTGTTGTCAGAGAAGTCGACACGTGACAAGGTTGTTACAAAAATATTTGATGGAGAATATTACCGGTGTAATGGTCTCCTTCGATGACGGAGGATGAAAAATAAAAGGTTCGTATATATATTACGTATTATTTAGAAAGATATATTAGTATGCATAAAAAAAGAAATCGTTATAAATAGAATTAATAATCTTATTCAAATGTGATATATTATGTATATTTTCTAATTCTTTTTTTGTTAGATAAAATAATCGAAAGAATAAGAATAATAAGAAGAATAAGAAGAATAAGAAGAAGAAGAAGGAAAGAATATTTAACGTGTCGCTAAATCCTTGGTGAAAACTAGTCAAAAGGATATATCTATTTGTGAAGTTAGGAAGATAATCCCTGCAGTGGTAACGGGAAGGAGGAAAGAGTAACGGGAAAGGATCGGGTCTTTCCTCTTGAGTGGAGCAGAAGCGCGAGATAAAAGGTAACGTTTCTCCTAATTTTTTGAAGGCCCGAAACTCAGTCGGAAGAAGAAAGGTTTAAAGATAATGTTACTACCGGATCGCCATCGTTCTCGAATGACATAGCACGTGTACCATCGTGCCTTTTTTTTTTATAAAAAAGAACAGATAGGAAGAAATAGAAAGAAAGAAAGAAAGCAAGAAAGAAAGAAAGATATAAGTATAAGAAATCATAAGATAGTTTCGGCAATGTGTTTGGTAGGTTTTAGTTGGTATACCCTTATAGTAACGTTTTCTTCGCAAGTTACTAGCTACTACCTGGCTGCTAGCTGCTAACTGCTAGCTGCTAGCTGTCTGGTTGGCCGACTGGTTGGTTGGTTGGTTGGTTGGTTGGATAGCTGGTAGTTGCTACTGGTGGTGGATGCTGGGTACTGGGCGCCGGCTCAATGTACCACGAGGAAATCGCTGACTTTATGGCTTCGCCGGGGAGTCATACCTTTTTTCATAAACCCACAGAGTCAAACCCCCAACCACGCGACTCTTTTTACATTGTACCCAGATTTCAGCGATTAATTTTCCCCCCATTGTGCCGGCGCGGCGCATCTCTGCCCGTTTCTCTGCGCACCCCTCTTCTAAATCCTTCTTCCCTCCCCGTTCTTCTTCACTTCTACCACCACCACCACCACCATCCTCCACCATCCTCCTTCCTATTCCACCATCCTTCTCTCGATTTTCATCCTCGGTCACCAACGCCACTGTCATCTTCCCTCTTCAACGGTGTACCCGCCATCGCCGCCACCACTGCCGCCGTCGTCCAACCACCCTCTCCTCCCCAGCCTCATCCTCATCCTCATCCTCCTTCTCCTCCTCCTCCTACCCTTCTCTACCGCTTCCTCACTTACTGCGCAGTTCGCATTGTCATTGGCAAACAAATCTCAATGGCAGTATTAAAAGTATCCGCTCTAATGGAACCTAGTATCCGGCCTACAAAAATTCCTCCTTCTCTTCTCCTCTTTCTCTCTTTCTCTCTCTTTCTCTTTCTATTTGTCTCTTTCTACCTCCTCATCCTCATCCTCATCCTCATCCTCATCCTCATCCTCATTCTCATCCTCATCCTCATCCTTCTTCTCTATCCTCGTTTTCTCCTAGTCGTCATCTTCCTACTCTTACGCCTCATACATATTACATCACTCACACGCATGTAAATCACATATCCATACTCTTATATTTATATGCATATGTATATATATATGCGTAAGTATGTATATTATAAGTAAGTATAACACTACGTATGTCGAGATGAGTGAGTGAGCGAGTGAAAGAAGAAGATAGAACGAAAGAGGAAGAGATAGAGATGCGGACGTTGAGAACGCGCGTGCGGATATTCCTCCTGCCAACTTCAGGATAATTACTGCCTTATAATTACGTGGTAATAAGCTTTTCTGCTTTGTGGCGCATAATGAACGCGATAAACGGCTCGGAAGATAAAATGTTACGAATCGTTGGCTTCTACCCCGAAATCTCACCGGTTTTCCCGCGAAACCCGATTGCTCCTCCTCTCTGTGTTACCTGCAATTTTTGTCAACTACTATATCCTAGTTGATGCGAAATGTTGTTAGATTAAAGGGAAGAAAGAGATAGGTATAGGACGAAGTACCCTTTCACCGGACTACTCCTCTTTTCATTTGTTCTAACACTTTTGGGGTCTTTTCTTCTTTTCCCTCTCCCTCCTAGTTTTTATTTTTTTTTTATTTTCCTTCTTCTTTCTTTATCTCTTTATTTTTGTTTTGTTTTATTTTGTTATAACGTCGAAACAGGTTCCTCCTTTTATTTATTTCTTTTCTTCTTCTTCTTCTTCTTTTTGATGATTTTTTTTCTAGGCTAATCTGTTCTTTTTTTTTATTTTTTTTTCGAATATTTCAAGTGAGCGGCGTTAAATCCTTTAAAGTCAAAAGAAGAAAGACGAATGGGTGGGGGGTGGTGGTTGGGAAGGGAAAGGGGAAGAGTCGAGGAGAAAAGGAAAAAAATAAATGGGGGGGAAAAAAATTAATCGTAAGTCCTGTGGTCGTAGAACTCCAAGTGCCATTGTTCCAACCTTCATTGTTCCATCTTCGGTTAATTATTGGACATGATTGATATATTCAGTCTAGCACGTATTAAATTCTAATAAGTCAATATTAAGTGAGAGAGAATTCATATTGAGTATGCATCGATATTTGATGGGAAGATATATGCTCATATATATATATTACGTGTATGCATCTGTAATACGGTCAATTGGAAATAGTAAATTAAAAAAATTAGTGTGTTAGAGTCCATCGTGTGTCGTGATCCTGTTTTAAATGCTATGGAAAAAGAGTATGGGATTATATTTATATTCTCACGTATATATAATAATATATATAATATATATACGTATATGTATATTACGTGTATGCATCTGTAATACGGTCAATTGGAAATAGTAAATTAAAAAAATTAGTGTGTTAGAGTCCATCGTGTGTCGTGATCCTGTTTTAAATGCTATGGAAAAAGAGTATGGGATTATATTTATATTCCCACGTATATATAATAATATATATAATATATATACGTATATGTATATTACGTGTATGCATCTGTAATACGGTCAATTGGAAATAGTAAATTAAGAAAATTAGTGTGTTAGAGTCCATCGTGTGTCGTGGTGGTCCTGTTTTAAATGCTATGGAAAAGAGTATGGGATTATATTTATATTCCCACGTATATATAATAATATATATAATATATATACGTATATATATATTACGTGTATGCATCTGTAATACGGTCAATTGGAAATAGTAAATTAAGAAAATTAGTGTGTTAGAGTCCATCGTGTGTCGTGATCCTGTTTTAAATGCTATGGAAAAATAGTATGGGATTTATATTTATATTCCCACGTATATATAATAATATATATAATATATATACGTATATGTATATTACGTGTATGCATCTGTAATACGGTCAATTGGAAATAGTAAATTAAGAAAATTAGTGTGTTAGAGTCCATCGTGTGTCGTGATCCTGTTTTAAATGCTATGGAAAAAGAGTATGGGATTATATTTATATTCCCACGTATATATAATAATATATATAATATATATACGTATATGTATATTACGTGTATGCATCTGTAATACGGTCAATTGGAAATAGTAAATTAAGAAAATTAGTGTGTTAGAGTCCATCGTGTGTCGTGGTGGTCCTGTTTTAAATGCTATGGAAAAGAGTATGGGATTATATTTATATTCCCACGTATATATATAATATATATATATATACGTATATATATTACGTGTATGCATCTGTAATACGGTCAATTGGAAATAGTAAATTAAGAAAATTAGTGTGTTAGAGTCCATCGTGTGTCGTGATCCTGTTTTAAATGCTATGGAAAAATAGTATGGGATTTATATTTATATTCCCACGTATATATAATAATATATATAATATATATACGTATATATATATTACGTGTATGCATCTGTAATACGGTCAATTGGAAATAGTAAATTAAGAAAATTAGTGTGTTAGAGTCCATCGTGTGTCGTGGTCCTGTTTTAAATGCTATGGAAAAATAGTATGGGATTTATATTTATATTCTTGTTTTCCAAAAAACAAATAAAAGAACACAAAGGAAGAAGAAGGAAAAGAAGAAGAAGAAGAAGAAATATAAAATAAAAACAACTTTTAACATCTCTTATACAAACGATAATGGAATATTCGTTAGGTTATCCAACAAGATTCAGCGTGGAAATTCAACAAACGATCGTAGTTGAGCTTCGAGTCAGCAGCACTCTTACTCTCTTTCTTGCTCTCTTTCTGAGAGAAGGAAGAAACTATGTAATGAAATTGCTATCTTAAATAAAAGTTGGAGAGAAGTTGCGCTTGATACAACACCGCCGTACTATGATCTCTCTTCTCTCACGGACTTTTCGAAGAAGTAGAAGTAGAAGAAGAAGAAGAAGTAGATGCAGAAGGTAGGAGAAGAAGAAGAAGAAGAAGAAGAAGAAGAAGATGAAGAAGAAGAAGAAGAAGAAGAAGAAGAAGAAGAAGAGGAAGCTTTGGATTCCATTGAAATAACGATTAAAATATTATACAAAAAGGATAAAAAGTTTTGCTGGTAACCTTACGATTTTCTCATTGCGGAAGAAATTGTGGATTAAATAAAAATCAACTCTTTTAGTAAAGACTAAATATTTTGTGTTTCTCTAGAAGCACGCGTATTCTCTTTCTTTCTCTCTGTTTTTCTCTTTCTTTTTCTTTCTTTACGAAAAGTAGTATGATTTCTTTAATACTTTTCTCTTTTTTAGATCATTCCTTTTTTTTGTTTTCTTTTCCTTTATTTTTTACTTTGTTGAAATGATCCACGTCTATGCATTTACCTTCTCAATCCAGGAGTTTTTTTTTAGTGAAATGTCACCGTGAAATATTTTCTCCGTTCGTTTACGTTCGCGATAAAAGGGCGAAGAAAATGTCGACATCAGAAAACTTTCCCCTTAAACACCACCCTTCCCACCCTTCCGTAAAGCGTACGAGTTCATGTTAAATATTAAATGTGTGAAAGTAGCTTAGAGACGTGTTTTACTCGTTTTAAATTGTCCGGATTAAAAAATTTCATCGAATTATGCGTAAATCTGTTATTGTTTGTTAAATGTAGACAAAATTTCATATTATTTTTCTTCATAAATATACATACATATATATTTAATTATTATTGAATTAGTTATCAATGAAATTTTGAACAGTAATTAGAATTTCGTATAACTCGGTAGCAATTAGCATTTTCGAAAGTAGGTCTCGAGTTCGAATAAAACTTCGGTCGAGGGGGCTAGTCCTGTTCTATAAATTATTGAAATGTTATTAAAACAATGTTCCGAAATTAACAGGTTTGTGTTCCAACTATCAGAATATCCAACACGTGTACTTAATATCGAGAGAAAGGTCCGAGATTTGAACAATGCATCGATGGTTAAAGATACAAACGTTGGCCACCATTGGAATTGTGGTTTACTAAACAGCACAACTCAATTAGAAGGCCGATTAATCAATTGATGTGGGAAATCTCGTATCTTCTTCGACGTAAATCGAACTTATCTAATATTACGGATTATCCTTGATAATGAATGAAAAATGAGAAGTAGCTGTAGTATGAAAGTTTATTGAAAATTGTATTATTCGTTATAGATAAGTAGGGTTGGGTTGGTAAGCAGATAGGTTGATGATTCGTTGAGTGGCTAGTTGACTGGTTGGTTGGTTGGTTGGTTGGTTAGTAGATTAGTAGGTAGATGAATAGGTATATCAACAATTGGTATATAATATTTATCTAGTTATTATTATTATTATTATATACACACCTTATTAAACAAAAATAGAAGTTTTATATAAGAAAAATATAAGAAAATTCAATTTTGTCGAGATAAAAAAATAGGAGTTGATAAAGTAAGTTTTTCTTGGTACATCTTTTACTACAAGGATTGAAAGTTCCTATTGGAAATTTGAATTTAATCAATATATATATATACATATATATATTTATAAAACTATATATGTATACTAGATTGTCTATATATATAAGAAATCCGATAATTTTTGTTGGGTATGTGTGTGTATATGCGAGGAGAATATTTTATTATATATATAAGGAAAGAATTTGGGTATTTAATAACGTAGAATATCGTATGTTCCAAGTTATTCAGGTTTAGAACTCATTGCGAGTGAATCATTAAATAACTTGGTATTCCAGTTAGCAGAATTCTCGAAAATTGCGAAGCTTTAGTTTGAATTGAAGTGCCATGGCACACCGATGTCTTGATTGAATTCTTAATTTTACTTACTCGCTACTAAGCACTTCCAATTTTCTTCCTTAAAGGTAGATAGATATTATTTTTGATAAAAATAAATGACATCTTATTTCTTCGATAATTCTTACTCGAGTAATATAATCTTTAGTTATTGGTCGATGTCTTTAGTAAAAGTGTCAACATTTTGAAAATAAATATCTTTCTCTTTCTTTCTCTATCCTTTTTTCTTTCTCTCTCTCTCTCTCTCTTTCTTTGTAATTGATGATTTCGAAAGAGCTTGAATGGGGTCTTCCAGAAAAAGATCCGTTAAGATATGAATCTGGGACACGGAGATTTCATGGATCCGAATATTAGTGACGCTCAATTTAACTCATTGAAATCCGTAAGAAGCTGCTAGATGGTTGAAGCCATAACGCCGTAACAATTAATCGCTGAATAGAATGTCACCGAGCGCGCGGTGCCGCCGCGTCTGATTGCTATTAACTTTTCAAGTAAGTACTTCTTATTCGTGAATTTGAATCGTTCA
>NW_025113064.1:3456600-3458935 GCF_010416935.1 Polistes fuscatus
CAACGTCCGCGAATCGAGTAGTTTATTAATCGAACGTAAACACGCATTACCCAAATTAATTCTTTCCTCAAGTTCTTATCTTTATTTCATTAGTTTGGTTTAGAATCGATTCTAAATACTTCAAATTGAAAAATGTTATCGCGAACGACCGAGTTTACGTTGTTATGAATATTCTGGATTCTATCGGTGACCATTTAATTCAGTTTTTTCAATGCTTATTTGCCAACCAAGTTTTTCCGTTTTATCCAATAGAGTTTTAGTATTAATAATTAATGTTTCTTTATTATCCCCTAGTAAAGCAATAATAATAATAAGCAAATGTCGATAGTTTTGTTACACCGTTCAACTGCAGATCATCTTCACTTTTGTCCATTTCTTTTTTGGTATATTCCAATTTTAAATTAAACAGGAAAGGTGACATTGAATCCCACTGCTTTAATTCGTTATGAATATTAGAAAAAGTTTCGTTGCAAAGACATAAGCATTCGAAGATTTACAGAAATGACATAAATCCGTGCTACAATTCCTTTTTATAGAATCATACACGTAGTATAATTTTCACAATGACTCGGTTGACCTCCTAAGTCACCCGACTCAACGCTCTTAGACTTCTATTTATGGCAAAAAAGTTGATTTATAAATATAAGATAAAAATGGAAAAGATGAACCTTGCGAATGTATTCAAAATTCATTTAATATTATTTCCAATAGCGTTGTGAAATATTTCAAAGAGTTTGGACAATCACTAAATCGACAAATGGAGGAAACCTACATTTTTGCATGGAATATTAATTTTCTACTAATTCTTATAACTTACAGAAATAAATCATAAATATCAATGAAATATAAAGCATTATTTTTCTTAGATCAATTAATATATTATAAATAATCAAATAATATATTATATAATTCATTTATTTCAACAACACTAATAAATAGTATAAATATGATTTAAAATTTTATCGAACACCCTGTATACGATTATACAGCAATTAAATCTAACCATCTACTCGTCTAGTATAATTATCGTATAAATAAAACCTTAATTGGTGTATGAATAATTGTTTGGATGGTAGCACACGTAATTATAAGTTAAACGTAAAAATGTTACAATGTTGTAAATATTTACAAAAAAAAAACTAAAGTTAATAAGTTATTAGACTCGAATCGGAATGTAATATTCTTGTATTACATTCCAGTCCAAACGTCGGTGGCAATAACAACGAAGTTTCCGCGTTAACCGCTGGCTTTGGTGACGCATTAACCGCAGCTCTGGACGTGATGGCCTTCGCTCATGATCTTGATCTCTCTGCGGATACAACTGAGGGAATATCTGCCAGCAACGTCAGCGACAAACAACAAACTAAGATGCAAGCAAAAGTCCCTAATAGTTTTCAGAGTATACCTTCAACGAACGTTCAAGAGGATTCCCAAACGAAACTTCAAACTTTAACCACATTTTCTGAGCTTACTAACAATTTAGAGAAACCTATTGAAACCATAAACGTTCCGATTGGTAAGTTCTACTTAAGTATCTTACAACTTTTATTATTACTATCTAATTCAAGATATTCAATTTATAACATCGAAAAAATGAAATTTCATTTAATTTTCAATTTGTGCGAATAATTATGAAAGTGGTTTGAGTTTTATTTGAAGTGTTGAAAATCAGATTGGATTCAATTTCGTTAACTCTGATTTTGAGAAACACGTTTTAGAATATTTTACTCGTTTTTTGTCGATTTGTTTTACAAGAGCAACCTTATCGGGTCTTCTGGGTTCAGATTTTTGTTCACACTTTGCACATTTGTTGTGGCTCATAGGGATAATATATTACAACCTTTAAAAAATGAAAAAAATAGCTTCGAAAAAATATTCTTTCAATCGTTAAATTTCCCTCTTGCGATAATACAACTTCTTTTTTGTGATGGAATATTTTCATATAATTTTAAACGATAGAAATCCATTCCGGTGTCCTACTTTTCGTTAAATATGCGAATAATTTCTATCTCCCTGTATGCAAATGATTTAATCATTTCTATCTCGTTTAGAATCTAAATTATCCAAAGAAGAAGATCCATTTTTGAAACTGATCATAGCATCGGAGTTGACGAACGACGAAGAATTGCTTCCAAAATTAGCCAAAGATGTTTTAGAAGTGGCAGAAAAATCAGTTAAAATGACGACGGAAACGACCAAATCAAAGTCACAAATTTTAGAAGGATTAGCTTTGATCATGGCACCCACCAACATTGAAAATTCAGTCCCAAAAAAACAATACTTCGTTGAATCGAGTGACAATGATCTTTGCACAAGTAAGGTTATGTCAGCCGTT
>NW_025113064.1:3459035-3460894 GCF_010416935.1 Polistes fuscatus
ACACTTAAATTAGCTTCCAGTCGATACATATCGTTGTTAAAGGCTGCTGACTTTGTCCATGTCTTTCTCGATTTTATCATTCATTCTCTTCTATCTTTTTTTCATACTTTCGAGAAAAGGTCACTGTATTTTTTTTTTTTCTTTTTAATTAATCTCATTTCATTTGCATAATTTATTGATCATTTATCAATTCGTCGATCGGATATTACGCGTATATTTTCTCACAAAATCATATACGTTTGATACTTATAACCTAACCTATATTTGATTAATCTACTTCTTCTCTCTTTTTTCTTCTTCCTTTTGTTTTTTATTATTTAAATTTATAATGTAAATGTCAACGGATAATCTATTGACTTTATTGTTTATTTTGTATTTTTCCTCAGCTGAAACCATGATTAAAAATATATACTTATCGATTTTTTGTGTGTTCGAATGTTTAAATCAATCACAATGTTATCGATAATATCATTTTTTTTCCTGTTACACCGTGTCAATAAGGAAAATAAATAAATCGATGTAAAATAACAGTCTATGTAACAAAGAAAATAATGATTTAAAAATATTATTTTTATCGATAATGTTTAATAAACATTTTTCGAAATTTTCGAGATTCAAATTATTATCATTTTAATTGAATCATTTTGGTTTTGTTAAATTTTATTCCTATAACGTTTATTTAATTAATTATTTTGTATATATTAACATAAAAAATAAAAAAATTAAATAGAAATAAATTGTTAACAATTAATCTCAAGATATTTAAATTTCCAATACAAAACTTCTTAAAAAGTCGATATAAGTATAAACAAAAACGTGATAGTAATAATAGTGTTAAGTATATATTTATATGTTGCCGTAAAATTGAAAATAATTTTACTGACCAGTTAAAATATGAAACAAACAAGAATTATATATTTTTTCCAGGTAGTATATGAATCAACGAGGTGTGAGTAATTAAAAGTATGAGATTAATATTTGAAACGTAAATTAGATCCGGTAGAACGGCATGACTAACAGTATAATAGTTTTCCAAGTACAGGAAGAGATAAGAACGGATAACTTTGAACATAATTGTTGCAGAAAGTAAAGCAGACTTTTTTTAAATGTGAATCAAAATTACAGTATTTAAATCATTCGTTTTTCGTTAATTCATATATTACCTAATTCATTTATAAAACAACTAATTTAAATGTATAATAAAAATACTTTCGTATACAAATGCCAAGGTTTCACGTGAATATTTATTCACATTCTCCGATTTAACATATATATATAAGGTGTAGCAATTAATTCGGTGTATTTTTAAAACAAATTTAGTATTAATATATTTAAAATTTTAGTATTAAATAATATTAAAATTTTAACGCGTATTATTCTTCGACATTTTGTTCGATTATCATTTTTGACGATTTCCGTTAGGTTTTGGGAACAATTGTTTTGTTGAAAAAAATAAAAAAACAAAAAGAAGAAACAGTTGACGATTTCGACACAACGAATCAAATATAACAAGACACCGTATATATTGTCACACTTAATATATAGATAATAATGTTATTTTTTATCCTATTGTCGTGTCAAGAAAGGGAAAAAAAAGGAAACAAATCGATGCAAAATATCAGCTTAGGGAGAACAAGATTTAAGTTTACGGTAAGACTCCTAACGTATAACGCGATTAATTTTGTAACGCGTTGTACGAATTCGCGGTAAATGAAAATTTGTCTTTTATTTTTCATTTTTACAAATATATCGATATTAGAAAGGTTCTGATTCTTTCTTTTTCTTTTTTCTTTTTTTTTTGGCAAATTATTCTTGATAATTGTTTAAAATTCAAAAGAAAATAATAAAATAATTACTAA
>NW_025113064.1:3464041-3468972 GCF_010416935.1 Polistes fuscatus
ATTGGTTTATTTTTGAAATTACGTATACAGGATGTCCGAAAAGATTCGTAATCAAATTTTTATTATTATTTAGATCGAATAGATGAAAATCGTTCGTATAAATTTATTTTCGTAAATGTTTTATTGTTTAATTGTTGAAATTATGGAATGAAATGAATGATTAGAACAACGGATATTTTTGATTTAGATTTCTTGTTATTCTTTATATCTGATTGCATGCGGAAAACGTATCGAACGATCTTTATACTGGTGTCTCCTTTATTCGGAATGAAAAATACAGAAACGGTCTGTGCTATGGGTTTTTCTTTTTTTTTTTATTCTCGACTACTTCTCACGTGACATCATTTATTTGAAAGATAAACAAATCATACTGGTAATTCTCATTGTCGGTTCAATACTATAGCACGATGCGTCAGAATTCCGAGAAATAAAATCAGATAAAGAACTAAAGAAGAAAGGAATATGATTTTTGCTTTTATTTTATATAATTTCAACAGGAAAACAAAATGATACGTGCACGTTTTCAAAGATATTTATGAATAATTGTAGCAAATTATAAGAAATATTTTTTCCTCTGCAAGATTGCAGGATTCCATTAATCGAATTAGCGATTCGTCGAACTTTGTCAATTATTTCAACTGTATTGAAAATAATATAGGGTGTATCTAAAGTCTGGACATATTGAAAATTTTGTTTCTTTCGCAAATTAAATATGATTTAATCGAAAGGAGAAAGAATTTGTTCGAAAATATGTATTTGTTGTCGAAAGTTTACGTATATCCTGCAGTAAATGTATTTGAAATAAATTCTCAAAGTTCGTCACATATATTTTTATTACTTTTATTATATATTTCGTTTATGTTTTCAGTAAAAAGTTACTAACTAACATTTATGCTAATACGACGATGAATTATTATTCGTGAAATAAATTTTTAATGAGAGAAAAATTAGATTTAGGAAAAGTATGCATTTTATGAGATAATTACGTCAGCAAATTTTAACCAATGAAATTTTGTGTCAAAAGTATAGTTTGCGGACTTTTGGTTGATCATCGATGATATTTTGTTTTATTTCGTATATATACGTTTCTTTATTTATTTATTTAACATTTATTATAATTATATGTTAATTTTCTTTTCTTTTAATTGTATATTTTTTTTTTCTTCTACATTTCTTCATTATTGTTATATATTTATTTATTTAAAAAATAATATTTATAAAATTAATTTTTATTCGATATTTGTATATAATTGAAATAAATCAATTTTGTGCAGTAAGCGAATTAACCGTGATAGAAAATAACAGTTAACACAATTTGCAAATACTCATAGGAAAAATATGTAATATAATAATAATAATAATTGACAAGTAAAGTACAAATTGCAAAGTTCTAACTAAATATCGATTTTATATCGATACGCGTCGAGTAAGTTTGTCAGGTAAATGTAATTAAAGAAAATTACCGAGCGTTTAAACGAAAATCTTGAATAACATTTTAAACGATACACTTATAGAATGATCGAAAGATTTTTCGGTACGATATTGAAATAAATTTTGTATACGTCATATCTGGTGACGTAAAAAGATTTTCTTTTTTTTCTTCAAAATTACCATTTTGCTGTAGGAAATTTTTTGCGAACCAAAAGAAATATGATCGTTATACATTTTAACGCAAATTATGCGTATAATATTTAAAGGTTATGAGTAATATATAATATTTACATATTGTTTGTGTATATTTTTATTTATTCATTCAATGTTAATAACAATAATTAGTTTTCATCGAATATTCTTAAATATTTATTAACATTCATCAATTTTTTAATTTACATTAGAATATTATTTGTAGGTTATGTTGTCAGTTAAATTCAATGTAGACGGATTGTACATTTTTTAGTTTATTGCAGTGGTTCTCAATTTATTGGAATATCGGATATCGAACGTATTGAAAATTTGATTTTTCTTTTCTTTATTTAAATTCAATTAGCAGAGATAATCGTTGAGCATAGGGTGAGAATTGCTCGGGAAAGTGACATTAATGCTATTCTTCGATAACACAGAGACCGTATGAAAACTTTAATCCATGAAAGTTAATAAGACGAGCGAGTGGCTGTTCCGTTCGAGTTAAATCGATTGTCATTTTTTCAATTTGCTTTAATACTAGATTGTCGGAAGTTGAGTATATATCTATTTTACATGAAATGAGTCAATTTCACTCGAACATCAAAATTGAAGTTTTTTTTTTTTTCAAAAATAAAATCTTATTTTAACCTCTTATTCTACCAGCTAACTTCCGGTTATTCGAGTTACAATAAATAAAAAAATATTGTCATCGATGTAAGATTTTTTTTTTACTGATATGATAGTTATAAGGGTTGTTTAATTTTTTTAGGGAATTCTAACCTAAAAATGTAAACGTAACGAAGAATTATACGTAATTAAATGTAAGAAAAGTTTAAGAATAGTTTACTATTAAAAGAATAGTCTACTATTTAAAGTATGACGAATAAAATGATTTATTTTTTCTTAAAAATATATACAATAATATTTCAAGTAATATCTTAGTTGTAGCATACTAAACATATTTGTGCTAAAGTGTTGAAATATTCAACGAAGTATTTTCTTTTCCTTCGCATTACAAATATACATACCCTATATATTTTTCTTCACTTAAGTTTTACTTTAGATTATCAAAATACAGTATTTTATTTCATGTTTTACGTTATCAAAATATAGTACATATTTCATGCTTCAATTTTACGATTAACAAAATCAAATATTTTTAATATTTTATTTCACATTATTAAAATAAAATATTTATTTAATGCTTCAAACATTACATTATCAAAATCAAATATTTTATTTACTGAAATGGCATTTCTTATATTTCAAATAATAATTATTTTATATAAATTTTAACGAATTTATTATTCATAAAATAATATTTCAAATAGAAATTATTCAAACATTACCCGACTCTGGTATTTATCATAATTATCGAATCACATTGAAATAATGAATTAATTATTTTCTTGTATCTATATTTTCAACTGAAACATTTATCGTTTAAGAGATACTCAATTTACTTGTAAATACTTCACTCTTTTTTTGTTTTGTTTTCTTTTTTGAAACAGTTTGTTGAATATCCCGTTAGAATTTAAAAAAGTAGGAATGTATTTTGAAGGCTTTGCAAACGAAATCTACCAATATTTGTTAAACTAATTAGATTCTTCAGTTTTCTCTAAATAATTAACACCTTTTCGTCAATTATGTTACGAAGAATATCAAAGAAACCTAATCCTCATTCTTTCTAGAATTTTTCTCCCTTAGATATTTCTTCATTTCTTTCATTCAAATTTTACTTTGCGATGAAATAAACTCACGTGAATTTGTTCCTACATTTAATCATTGTTAATCAATTAACTAAGTTCAACGTGTATAAACGTCAATTCAAACTCCCCATTATTCCTAGAATTTTTTCCCCTAGATATTTCTCCATTTCTTTTATTCAAATTCTACTTTGCGATTAAATAAACTCACGTGAATTTGTTCGTACATTTAATCATCGTTAATCAATTAACTACGTTCGACGTGTATAAACGTCAATCCAAAACTCGATTATCGTTACAGCTGACGACTATACTCGTCGTCTAAAATAAACAATTACTGTTTACTACAAAAATTCGAAATTTTAGAATAATGTAATGAAAATTTTGTTCGATGATATGTTTCCTATTTGTATTACCAATAAAACTGTTCGACACCGTCAAAAGTAAATCCGCTTCGAAGATGTGACGTTTGTTAAAAAAAATGTGATCCGTAAGAAATCAGGATACTGGTGCGTGACCTACCAAGTGCCACTTAGCGTGGTACTTTGCTTTGCAAACATTACCATACCGAAATCAAACGAATTTATTCTAATTATATTTTCGTTTTTAATCTTTCTTGTTAACCGAATTTGATTATATTTTCCGACATATTGTAAGTTTTTTAATAACAACGACATTTTCAACGAAGAATTTTTCATTTTGCATAGAATAAAAATGTAACTCCCTTTTTTTCCACGTTTTGCTTAACATTTTTTCGACAAAAATTTATAATAGGTAACATTTGTCCTACGTTATAAGCGTATACCTGTTATATTACTTCATTTTAATTACGTATCCCGTGAGATATTTTTCTAACAAAATTCCGTTATTAACATTAAAAACCTATCAACAATTCTCATGTATACATACTCCTACCATGAAATTTAAAAAAAAAAAACCATAAATCTTAATATAGAATGATATTTTACTCAATTGACTGTTGAAAAAAATATTTTTCTTTTATTTAGAAATAAACAAATGATAAATATTTGATACATTTTCATATTACATGGATTTTTACAAATTACAGGATGCATTCATTTAACCGCGCTTGAAAGGTTTATAATATTAAATGATTAAAACTTTTATCGTTGCAATGAAGTAAGACGATCAAATAAATTATCAACATTGATAAAAAAAAAATGGCACGTAATTCATAAAGGAATAATCATTTTCTCTTTTTAATAGATTAATCTATCCGTTTCATTCTTTTTGAGGTTAATATTTATTAAAACATGGCAGAATACTCAGGTTGGCATGGTTTAATAGGTTATGTTTGTCTGTATCAAAGCAAGAAACGAACCGAACCAGGCAAACAAACAACATCCTTATTCTCGACGAGTCGTAGCCGATAAACGTCATCGATAATGGTCTCTGCATTCATAGCTCCAAGCGAATAGAAGAAATATGCCAAACGAGATCTCTTGCACGCTTCATTCTTACCCATTGTTTGTGCTCGACAGAGAAAGAGACAGAAACAGGTTTAAACTTTTTTCCTTTTTCTTTCCTTTCTTTTCATACGAGCGAGCACGTTGAATCAAACGAAAGAATTCAAATACCCGA
>NW_025113064.1:3472972-3475856 GCF_010416935.1 Polistes fuscatus
TAATAACTTCTACAAATTTTCTATATATACACATATAAATGATTTAAATAGTTGCAGTATTACTTTCAGAATTGAACTCTGACATATATATTTTTATCCTTGAAAGTTTTAAAAGCAAACGCGTTCAAACACTTTCGTGACCTCGTTTTAATACGTCTTTGCAACGACTGTTTAAAAAACTTCTGCAAATATTATCGATTGATTAGAAAATTTTTCTAATAATTGCACATTACTTTTAGAATTGAAATCTAACACATATACATTTTGATTGTTTAAAGTTTTAAAAGCAAACGTTTGAAAACTTTCGAGAGATACACACTGTATTTAGTTCATAAAATAAAACAATAAGATAAAGAATAAAAAAGGTATTGTGTTTTTGAGTTTATACCGAGTAGTTGATATCGCATAAAAGCCATGATGTTATTCGAAAAGCTTCGTAACAGCTCGTTTTAATACCGTGTTTACCTCTAATTCCGCATTCGTTTACGATACTAACAATTTGCAATGGAAATCATCGCATTCCAAATATTCATCTGTAATCTCACGTACATCATAAATTATTCCCTATTATATACATATACGTTATGCAAAATATATATGCGTTATTTAACAACGAAACATATTAGATTTTCAATGTACAAATTATTTTCGGTAAAACCAAAAGGAAAAGGGGGGCGGGGCAAAAAAAAAAACAAAAAGAAAGAAAAAAAGCTACTTTACCATCAAGATAAAAGAAATGAAATATTAAATAAAATCTAACTAATCCTTTTACCAGAGTCTATCTTTAACCAGTTAACAGTGGAATTTCGTTTGAAAAATATCTCTACGGGATGCGTAATTAAAATGAAGTAATATAACGAGTATACGCGTATAACGTAGGGCAAATGTTACCTATTATAAATTTTTGTCGAAAAAATGTTAAGCAAAACGTGGAGAAAAAGGGAGTTACATTTTTATTCTATGCAAAATGAAAAATTCTTCGTTGGAAATGTCGTTGTTATTAAAAACTTACAATATGTCGGAAAATATAATCAAATTCGGTTAACAAGAAAGATTAAAAACGAAAATATAATTAGAATAAATTCGTTTGATTTCGGTATGGTAATGTTTGCAAAGCAAAGTACCACGCTAAGTGGCACTTGGTAGGTCACGCACCAGTATCCTGATTTCTTACGGATCACATTTTTTTTTAACAAACGTCACATCTTCCAAGCGGATTTACTTTTGACGGTGTCGAACAGTTTTATTGGTAATACAAATAGGAAACATATCATCGAACAAAATTCTCATTACATTATTCTAAAATTTCGAATTTTTGTAGTAAACAGTAATTGTTTATTTTAGACGACAAGTATAGTCGTCAGCTGTAACGAAATCGAGTTTTGAATTGACGTTTATACACGTTGAATTTAGTTAATTGATTAATAATTATTAAATGTACGAACATATTCATGTGAGTTTATTTAATCGTAAAGTAGAATTTGAATGAAAGAAATGAAGAAATATCTAGGGGTAAAAATTCTAGGAATAATGGGGAGTTTGGATTGACGTTTATACACGTTGAACTTAGTTAATTGATTAACGATGATTAAATGAATGAACAAATTCACGTGAGTTTATTTAATCGTAAAGTAGAATTTGAATGAAAGAAATAAAGAAATATCCAGGGGAAAAAATTCTAGGTATAATGGGGAGTTTGGATTAACGTTTATACATATTGAACACAATTAATTGATTAACGATGATTAAATGTATGAACAAATTCACGTGAGTTTATTTAATCGTAAAGTAGAATTAGAATGAAAGAAATGGTTAAATATCTAGGGGAAAAAATTCTAGAAATAATAGAGAGTTTGGATTGACGTTTATACACGTTGAATTTAGTTAATCGATTAATAATTATTAAATGTACGAACATATTCACGTGAGTTTATTTAATAGTAAAGTAGAATTTGAATGAAAGAAATGGAGAAATATCTAGGGGAAAAAATTCTGGGAGTTTGAATTAACGTTTATACACATTGAACACAATTAATTGATTAACGATGATTAAATGTACGAACATATTCACGTGAGTTTATTTAATCGCAAAGTAGAATTTGAATGAAAGAAATGGAGAAATATCTAGGGGAAAAAATTCTAGAAATAATGGGGAGTTTGTAATTGACGTTTATATACGTTGAACTTAGTTAATTGAAATAATAATGTTACAGTTTTATTTTGTTTTTATTATTTATAATTGCAATAATATGTCTTATTGTTAGAATTACTTGAACTCGTATTATTGTTAATAATAGTTATGTTCACGTAAAAATACAGTTTGGGCGTGTTTAAAACGTTTTCTCGAGAAATCTTAAAATACGATAACATTTCTTCTTATTGTTAACGTTTGTTTACGTTTCAAACGTACAAGGAAAAGATTGGCTCTCTCTCTCGGTCGCAGTTTTATCGTCGGAACACGTGCCTTGCATTCTTCGTCAGAGGATTATAATTCAACTTAAGAATTCAATGCCAGATAATGCGTTCGAATAGACCGACCGAAATTCCTTTTAGTTTCTTTTATAAAATACATTCAAAAAAACAAAATAATAACAACAATATCAACAAAGAAAATACATTCGAATGGGAGAAGTGAATTTCGTGTCATATTTTTTTTTATTTAAATAAATATTTGTTCATTAAAACGGAATGTAATTTTTTGATATTTAAATTAGATAAATATTATTAGGAATAAAATAAAGAAAAGAAAATATTCAAATATTAATAAATTATGAGCAAGGTTTTTTTATGACTGTGGGTTAGAAATAATATAGAATTATTAATTATTTAAATTATTAAATAATAAATTTATAATAATATTAAATAATAATATTAAATAATATTA
>NW_025113064.1:3484204-3516100 GCF_010416935.1 Polistes fuscatus
ATTTAATGAGAAATATAATGGGAAAAAAAATACAAACTATTTATATAGAGAATCTAAGTGTAATATAATTAATTACTATAAATTAAATAACATTTGTTTTTATATATAAATTATGTTATTCGTGTAATGAATAGTTTTGATTAATAAATAATTATAAATTAAATAAAACACATTTATATCTAAATTATGTTACTCGCGTGACGAATAGTTTCGTTTAATTAATAATTATAAATTAAATAACATATATATAAATTATGTGTTGCACGAGTAACGAATAGTTTCGATATTTTTTCTTTTACAATTCCTATTATGATAAAATACTTTAAGAAGATTTAAAAAAAAAAAAGAATATAATTAATAATACTGTACAAAAACGATTATCAAAAATACATAAATAAAATTAAAATTAAAGAAAAACAAAAGAAAACTTATCTATAAGAATACTTGTAATTCTTCTTCCTTCGATATTTGTTGAAAACGGTTGAGTATAGGACCTTCCCCTAAGAAACCCCCCCTCTTCTATTGTTTTAAACAAATTTTACAATTGTGTGAAATTGTAAAAATATTTGAAATTTTAAAATTTAGTTTTACCTTAATTAGATCAGCAATATTCAATTTAAGGCCCACCAAACCTTCAAATGCGGCCCACGAATCCTTCAAATGCGGCCCATGAACCCTTCAAATACGGCCCACGAACCCTTCAAATACGGCCCACGAACCCTTCAAATACGGCCCACGAACCCTTCAAATACGGCCCTGGACACCCAGTCACCAATTTACCTTTTTTTTGTTCTTTTTTCTTTATTATTGCCAACCATTTACCACCCACTCTAAAACCCCGCATCCTTGGAACTGAAAATTTTGAAATACGCGTATTGTTTTCCAACGATAGTAATCGATTTTCAACCAGTGCCAATGTAACATTTGTGCCAATGTATTATTTTAAACAAATTTTACAATTGTGTAAAATTCTAAACATATTTGAAACTTTAAAATTTGGTTTTACCTTAATAAGACCAGCTATATTCAATTTGAGGCTCACCAACTCTTTAAATACGGCCCACGAACCCTTCAAATACGGCCCATGAACCTTTCAAATACGGCCCTGGAAACCCAGTCACCAATTTACCTTTTTTTTTGTTCTTTTTTCTTTATTACTGCCAACCATTTACCACCCACTCTAAAACCCCGCATCCTTAGAACTGAAATTTTGAAATACGCGTATTGTTTTCCACCAATAGTAATCGATTTTCAACCAGTGCCAATGTACGAACCGCATGATACGAGTCCTACGAAAGTAAAAGATTGAATATCCCTGATTTAACCAATTATTTTTTTTATTTTACCGTAAAACAAGTCAGATTAGTTAGCATTTAACGAGAAAGTCGATAAGTTAACCTTGAGAATTGACTTGTTAGCCCACATGTACGTTCTTGCGAATCGTTAGCCTGTAAAGTATGTTAAGGTCAAACGAATGAAAAGTGAAACTTTCAACTGGTGCAATCGCGATAGGTAGGGGTTAGAATTCGTAATATAAAATAAATCGTTGGGAAGATAAAAATGTAAAAAGAAAAGAAAAGAAAATAAAAAAAAAAAAAAGTAAAAGAAAAGGTGCAAGAGATTGAATTTATTTGTATTCTTTTTTTCCCTTTACAGTGTCCAGTAGTTTCGTAGGAAAAAAAAAAAAGCAATCAGCACGGTAGGGGATACAAGTGAAGGTAGGAGAGAAGAAGGTATCGTAGGTAGAAGGGTATCACCCAGTGACCCTATCGTGTCTGGTTGCACCAGGTACAAGTTATAGATTACTTTGCTGGTGAAGAAGGAGTATGAGTACCGTTGCTATAGTTGCCGAAGGAAAGCTCTTTTACCACCTGTGTGGTGGTTGCATTGGAAGGAATACTCCAGTCCAATCTTGAGTGGCTATCTCGAGTTAGATCGATTCTGGGGTGTTTGTTGCTATTGGTGGTACTAGTTTTAGTGTTGGTGGTGGTGTTGGTCATTGGATGAGATCTCCCCAAAGTACTATAGAGTTTTTATCTTTGAAGAAAAGACATATTTCCGTCTCCGAAAAATGTGTTGGATTGCGGTGGCTAACCTTGAGTGTATCCGAAAACACTCGAGTAAGATTCCAACGAATAATACTAGATTGTAGTCTAGTATTATTACTTGGATCTTATGATCAAAAATAAAATGGTAATGGGAAGGAAGAAAATATAGTTCATTAAAATAATGTCTGAATGGGTGGTGTGTGCTCGTGGAGATCACGAGCCGGTCAGATCAACGCTGGCTCGATCTTGGATCGCGTGATAAGCCAGGCAAGCAACGAAGATCAGTGTTTGCTTTATCGTCTGGCAAATTACAAGAAGGGGGGCGAATTGATAGAGGCATATAATTTGGGAGGCCAACCGGAAGTTGAGAAGTTGATGAGAGAACAGTTTGGTATATTGATGTACGGTGATGGCAAAGGTCAGGTGATCAATCGTGCCGAATACTTACGTTGGAAGTTTCGTGATCTTGATCAAGTGGTATTACCGATAGAAGCATCCTTGTCACGTTTTGATCCTTTAGCATTGTGGAACGATCACGAAGCATGCTGGCAAATGCAATACCGTGGATCCCTAGGGGAAAGTTTATTGCATGTACTGATAATATGCGACACCAGAATGCATACCAGGATTGCTAGGATTCTACTCAAGTGTTTTCCAAGATTGGCCATTGATGTGGTCGAAGGAGAAGAATACCTAGGTGCCAGTGCCCTGCATCTAGCCATCGCTTACAACAATAATGAACTGGTACAGGATTTGATAGATGCCGGTGCTATTATTTCACAACGTGCCATTGGTAGCTTCTTCCTTCCAAAAGATCAACAAAAATCTAATCCATCTAGGAGTACCGATTACGAGGGTCTTGCCTATCTTGGCGAATACCCGCTCGCTTGGGCTGCTTGCTGCGCAAACGAGAGCGTTTATAATCTTTTGCTGGATAACGGGGCCGATCCCGACGAACAAGATTCTTTTGGGAACATGATATTGCATATGGTGGTTGTTTGCGATAAATTGGTAAGCGTGATTAATTATTAATTATCTGATAGTTCGTGTTACGTTCAAATGTCTCTCTTATTCTCCTCTTTTATATTTTTTTTTAAATTCTAATATTCGAACGTATTACTGTAGTTTGGAACAGGGATTTCGGTTAGTTTTGAAAACTTATTACAGACTAACTTTGCGACACAAGATATAATATATGCATTTATACGAACACGTAGATGTATATATTAATACGTATATTCAAGGTGTCTTGTAACTAATGGTATAAGCATCCACTAGCTGATGTATTTATGTTAATATGAGGCTTTGTTTTCGAGGAAAAATATGTTTCAAAATTTACTGATTTTATTTTTTAATGCAATACATTTTTTTTCTTTTTTCAACTAATCGATATTTTTTATTATTAACCCAAATATATCAAAATGTCAATACCTTACGAGATATTAGATATTTTATATTGTTACTTTGTAGAATGATTATGAAAACTAGGACGGGTTATTGCTCTTTTTTTTTTTTCTTAAAGAAAAACGGTGTAGAAGATTGAGATTGGTAGGCTCGTTATTTTATAATTATTTATCAAATATTAAGAAAAATAATAATATATATTTATTCTTTAATTACTAACATAGAGATATTACTTAAACACAAACTCGGATGGTTTATCTTTATTACACAAAATAACGGATATTAATTTGACTTTTACTTTTATGAAATCACCGCGTAATATGTGTGCTGCGTCTCACACGCTTCTTATATTTCTAACACTTTCTTCAGTTCACTCATACTTACTCGCAATAACACTCGTGTTCTCTGGTAAACATCTTAGTAACTAAAATTATATCATCCTATTAGAAACAAGATACTTATTTCTGATAAATAGAAAAAAAACAAAAAATGATAGAAGAAAAAATCATATGCCGCGAAATGTTCTAACTTCCTACGACCTTATTTTTTCCGTGGATGTATCAATCCACCCGTCATATGCAATTGCATTTTATTTTTTTTAACGTTAAGCGACTACTCCTTTTTTTATTTCTTTTGAAACCAGGACATTTTCTTTGTTTTCTTTTTTAACAAGTGTTACAAGAGATAAGATCATACGCGCTTTCTACGTGCTATTTTTTTTTCTTAGGTTGCTCACGAATAAATAAGCTTTCATATGGTACAGACATTTTCTAATGCAATTTAGTATTCTAGAGATTAGCCAGAACAACTGTGCTAACACACATTACCACTTTATAGTTTATTATAGTACAGATCAGTGGTTCATTATCTTACCGACGTCATAGAACACTTTTGATTGTAAGAAAAATTTGCGAAACATCAAAATTATAAAGTTAATAATCAAAAATATTCATAAACATATTTTTTATTAGATCTATAGATAATTTGATCACATTAAATATAGAACATGTTCAATATATGTTGTTTTCAAATATATTTTCCTAATAAACAAAGTGTCATAGATGAAAAAATTCCATGAAACATTTTCGACAGAATATTTTCATGTAGAATAAACCATTGGCCATTTGCATTATGATCAGTTACTGGTCCACCTTGTATATCTGTAAATGATAGTACATGATAGTAGATGATTGTAAATGATATACATTAAACATAGAACATGTTCAATATATATTGTTTTCAAACATATTTTCCTAATAAACAAAGTGTCATAGATGAAAAAATTCCATGAAACATTTTCGACAGAATATTTTCATGTAGAACAAGCCATTGACCATTTGTATCAGCAGTTACTGGTCACCTTGTATATTTGTAAATGTACTTAGATCTACAAATAGTTTGATCACATTGAACATAGGACATGTTCGGGTATGCTCTGCGACATCCGAAGCTTCCAGCTCGCAATGGGATTCTAAACGGTGCTGGTCTGACCCCGTTGACCCTAGCCTGCCAGTTGGGACGTGCTGAGGTCTTTCGAGAGATGCTGGAACTGTCAGCACGAGAGTTCTGGCGCTACAGTAATATCACCTGTTCGGCGTACCCTCTTAATGCACTCGACACGCTCCTGCCCGACGGTAGAACAAGTACGTCCTAAAGCTAATCGAATTACATGCTTACGAGAATCGCGATATCTGTCTCTCCCTTTGCGTGTCTCTAAGGGTGGCGAGACAAGGACATTCAAGAGACATCTTACTTGCTCTACCTTTAGTTCTATCTCTCTCTAACTCTTTCCTATATTCTATTTAATTGCTATGAGTTAAGATCGAATTGCTATGGACCAGGTGCACTCAACTTTTATACTTTTTGGGTCGCACACATACAATGATCATTGTTTTTAAACATAACATTAGATAATTAAATTTTATTGCAAGATATACATGTACGAAAATGGGTTCAAATATGTTGGATTTGGATAACGAGTTTAACGAAAGTTTTTCAAAATTAAAATAATTTCAAAAAATCAGATCGTTTTGCTATTGATGCAGGGGTACTCAACTTTTATACTTTTTGGGTCGCACACATACAATGATCATTGTTTTCAAGCATAACATTTAATTATTAAATTATATTGCAAGATATGCATGTACGAAAATGGGTTCAAATATGTTGGATTTGGATAACGAGTTTAACGAAAGTTTTTCAAAATTAAAATAATTTCAAAATTTAAGATCGTTTTGCTATGGATGCAGGGGTACTCAACTTTTATACTTTTTGGATCGCACACATACGATGATTATTGTTTTTAAACATAACATTTAATTATTAAATTATATTGCAAGATATGCATGTACGAAAATGGGTTCAAATATGTTGGATTTGGATAACGAGTTTAACGAAAGTTTTTCAAAATTAAAATAATTTCAAAATTTAAGATCGTTTTGCTATGGATGCAGGGGTACTCAACTTTTATACTTTTTGGATCGCACACATACGATGATTATTGTTTTTAAACATAACATTTAATTATTAAATTATATTGCAAGATATGCATGTACGAAAATGGGTTCAAATATGTTGGATTTGGATAACGAGTTTAACGAAAGTTTTTCAAAATTAAAATAATTTCAAATTTAAGATCGTTTTGCTATGGATGCAGGGGTACTCAACTTTTATACTTTTTGGGTCGCACACATACAATGATCATTGTTTTTAAACATAACATTTAATTATTAAATTATATTGCAAGATATGCATGTACGAAAATGGGTTCAAATATTTTGGATTTGGATGCAGGGGTATTCAACTTTTATACTTCTTAGGTCGCACACATACAATGATCATTGTTTTTAAACATAACATTTAATTATTAAATTATATTGCAAGATATGCATGTACGAAAATGGGTTCAAATATGTTGGATTTGGATAACGAGTTTAACGAAAGTTTTTCAAAATTAAAATAATTTCAAAAGTTAAGATCGTTTTGCTATGGATGCAGGGGTACTCAACTTTTATACTTTTTGGGTCGCATACATACAATGATCATTGTTTTTGAACATAACATTAAATTATTAAATTATATTGCAAGATATGCATGTACGAAAATGGGTTCAAATATGTTGGATTTGGATAACGAGTTTAACGAAAGTTTTTCAAAATTAAAATAATTTCAAAAGTTCAGATCGTTTTGCTATTGATGCAGGGGTACTCAACTTTTATACTTTTTGGGTCGCACACATACAATGATCATTGTTTTTGAACATAACATTAAATTATTAAATTATATTGTAAGATATGCATGTACGAAAATGGGTTCAAATATGTTGGATTTGGATAACGAGTTTAACGAAAGTTTTTCAAAATTAAAATAATTTCAAAAGTTAAGATCGTTTTGCTATGGATGCAGGGGTACTCAACTTTTATACTTTTTGGGTCGCACACATACAATGATCATTGTTTTTGAACATAACATTTAATTATTAAATTATATTGCAAGATATGCATGTACGAAAATGGCTTCAAATATGTTGGATTGGGATAATAAATTTAACAAAAGTATTTCAAAATTTAAATGAATTTCAATATTAAAATAATTTCAAAACTTAAGATCGTTTTGCTATGGATGCAGGGGTACTCAACTTTTATACTTCTTGGATCGCACACATACGATGATTATTATTTTTAAACAAACCTATACATTACCAAAAATTCTATTAATAAATCAGCAATTTGAATGTTCTTATTTGAATCATTTTCGTTTAGTTCCATATTTTCTTATCTTTAATCTCTTCCGACTCGTAGGTAATTTTTATTGTGATATTATATTTGTTTCTTTTTTATCTTCCTTTGTTACTTCATATAAGACACCTTTGAGTATAATTCGGTAGGAAATAAGAAGGCGAATAGGTTGACTAAACTGCCAGTTAATCTAGCGGAAAAAGGAATGCGCTTGGCAAAAATTTCAAGCATGAAAGAATAAGAATAAGTGGTTTAGCGCACAAAGTGGAAATTACTCTCATGAATGTACTTGAAGTTTTAAGAAAATGATACCCAAAAGACGTAAATAAGAAATGAAATTTATTTCTTGAAAAAGATGTGAAGTTAAAGTCGGTAACGTTAAACACGGAATTGGGACGAAAAGTTTTTGAGGTTAGAATTTCTGATAGGGAACAAAAAAGTCGATGACTAATTTTTCTCTTTTTTTCCTCTACAAACTTTTCACCACCAATTATTGTTATCTCAAGGGTACAAGTCTATAAAAAAATAGGAATCGTCGATCCTCCTAACCCCCTCCCCAAACCCTTCTCCCCCTCCCGCCCCCGTCGTACGATTTTATCGATTGGAAAAATAAATTGGAAATGTGTGTGAGGTTAAATGTAGATTTTTGTTTGGAATGAGAGAGGTTTGAAAAAGTTTATCGAACGGTTTCGAGTTAATTAAGTGATTTAGGTGAAAGTATAGGGGAAGTCTAGGGGAAGTATAGGGGAAAAGGGATACATCTGTCTTATTCGTTCGAGACGAGTTTTCTGACTGGACTTGGAGGAGGCCCTTCTCTTAAAGTGGAAGAGATTGAGGTAGAAGTGGAAGAAGGGTCTCTCGTTGCAGGATGCAATTACGGGCATTTAACGAAGTTTCGAGATTAGCCGCGGACTCTCTGGAGCTCGCGTTTCATTTAGTTTCGGAATCCATTATCCCTCTTACCCTTTACCGATCCTCAACTGAACCTATTGTCGTTCGATCCTATATCTAGATAGGTAGATAGATAGATAGATAGATAGATAGATAGATAGATGGATAGAAGAATGACCGGAGAAGTGATAGTCCGGGCAAATTCAGTAGTTCCTACTCCTATCGATTTTTCTTCCAATTGCTAGCTCGTTTTGTTCTAATCATTATCAATAGACCGTACTAGTTTTACGACTAACTTTAACGATCTAATTTTGTTTATATTGTTATTATTTATTTTGTTATTATTATTTATTTTATTACTTTCTTTATATTGTTATTATTTATTATATTTTATTTATTATTTTATATATTATTTTATATATTATATATTTATATATAATATATTTTATATATATATAATTATTATTTTATTATTTATTATTTTATTATTTATTATATTTTATTTATTATTTTATATATTATATATTTATATATAATATTTTATATATAATATATTTTATATATTATTTATTATTTTATTATTTATTATATTTTATTTTATATATTATTTATTATTTTATTATTTATTATATTTTATTATTTTTATTATATTTTATTATTTATTATATTTTATTTATTATTTTATTTATTATTTTATATATTATATATTTATATATAATATTTTATATATATTATATTTTATATTTAATTTATATATATTATTTTATATATTATTTATTATTTTATTATTTATTATATTTTATTATTTATTATATTTTATTATTTATTATATTTATTTATTATTTTATATGTTATTTATTATTTCATTATTTATTATATTTTATTATTTTTATTATATTGTTATTATTATGTATTTTTTTGTTATAGTTAAATTGAAATATAATAGAATACTTTATAAATTCGTTTAAATACGATTAATTAATATTGCAACTCGAACCGTTTGACTTTTTTTATAAATAAGTTTCTTGATTTTATTATTAAATTAGTTTTAGGAAATTATTGTTATTTGATTATAATCAATATCGATTTTCAAAATCCTTTAATATTATCAGATATAAATTATGTTTGCATAATAATAACTAATATGTTTAATTATTAATTAGAATAGGAGAGATTTTCATTTACAGTTTCATCAAATTAAATAAGTCAATCGATACAAAAATAATTGAATAAGGAACAGATTTATTTAATTTCTAATTGAAAATTGATTATAATGATGACAAAAAAGAAACGAATAACATTGATTAGAATATTTTAATCTATTTTTTATATATTTCTGATATCCGTACTTCGAAGTTATAGAATACTATGTTCATTTTTTACCAATATTACTAGCATTATTAAGCATTTTTATTTGATTGGTTTGCTTTAGCCAATGATATGAAACTCAAATTTCTAGACCAATCGTAAAGCGAGTTATATGATTTTAAACAAACATTAAATTTACTTTTATTTGGTTGAATACAACACTGTGTGAATGATATGAACTAAATTTATTGTAGATAAGTAAAATTAAAAGAAATGTACGGATAAAATTTGGTTACAAAAGTTTAATAAACAATGAAACATAAAAAACTAACCTAAAAAAACTCTTTGATACATTAATAAATAAACAATATTGGAAACGAATAAGAGAAAACGACAAATTTTAACAGATAAATAATCAGAAGAGATTCTTCAAACAATTTTTTAATAATAATATCGAATGATTAAATAAATAAATATTT
Source organism: Polistes fuscatus (assembly GCF_010416935.1). Classification (NCBI taxonomy): domain Eukaryota; kingdom Metazoa; phylum Arthropoda; class Insecta; order Hymenoptera; family Vespidae; genus Polistes; species Polistes fuscatus. Next base: position 3,494,072 of record NW_025113064.1, read on the forward strand.
TGTTAATGAGAATTAATAATTTATATAATATTCGTGATATCCAAATTATTATAACAAGACCTTTAGATATTTTATTCGCAAACAATTTATCAAATATTTAGTTCAAAGAAAATATACTCACGTATTTAATAATAGTATCATAATTATGATAATTAAACGATAACGGGTGACAAATATGTTTGACTGATAGTCTTATAATTTTGGTGTTATACTTTTTCCAATATCTTGAATATAAGAATTGCGATATAAAAAGTAGATAATGCTATCGTATTCAATAATTAAACTTATTATTTAACGATAAAGAATTTTTAATGTGTGTTTTTTAAAGAGATTGGAATTTTCCGTAAATAAATCCTAATGAACTGAAACTACGAGAAGTAATACTATCATAATGAGATCTGAAAGAAAAAGTCAGAGGAAAATATAATACATAAATCTTGAACAATATTAAGCAAAGATTGCAATATAAAATTGATACGATGAGTCAATTATTGTTTCTTTTATAAATAAAACACACGATATAACATTTCGATAAATTCGGAGAAATTATTTACGCAATCTTTTAAAATCATTCTGAATCAAACACATTAAAGTTTATCAATACAATTAAGGATCTCAAAATCATCAGCACATAAAATGAATTTAGAATTACAAATTTATTAATTAATAATAATTTACAAATAATTATAACTATACCCGTTAAAGTATGACGTAAATCAGGTGTCCTGCTTTTTTTGAGTCACCCAGTATATGTTAACGATTATTTTATTAAATCCTATAATTCACGAAATATCTAAAGTGATCGTATAAAATATGAAATAAGTCATAATTATATACTTCAACTAGGTAATATATGAATTCACAATAAAATAATGAATAGTTAAAGTATGAAATGATACATTCGATCTTGAAAAATTATCTTTTGTTTCTAAAAACAATGCTTCAAATTATTCATTGTTATTCAACTAGGTAATATATGAATTCACGAAAATAATGAATAGTTAAAGTATGAAATGATACATTCGATCCATCTTTAAAATCATCTTTTGTTTCTAGAAACAATGCTTCAAATTATTCATTGTTATTTCTTCCTGTATTGTGAAAACAAATGTTCCGTTAGTCGACTTTGAACGTACCACATTGAAACGTAGTAGTATCAGGGCTATAGTTCATAGAAATGGATTTTATTTGGAAAAAAAAATCGTTGAAATATTGGAAGCTTTACCGGTCACACTGCTAACAGTTCGCATATGTCATCAGTGAAAAATACAAGAAGCTTCTGTAGGAAGTAAAGTGTGTTAAAGTTTCCAGTCGAATAAAACCAAAGGATTTTTGGTCGTTGAATCACTATGTATGATGTAATTCAAATCCGAAGAGTTGAAAAAGTAATTTAAAATTTAAAAAAGGGGATAACGTGCAATTGGAAATGTCACGGAAAGGTACGCGTGCTGTAATAAATAATTTTCCACTGATAAGACCGAAGAAACAATCATTTGTAACAGTGTTATGAAACAAAATAATCAGACACTTACTATTATTTCATATAATATCTAGTTATATCATAACGTATGTAATCAAATTATTTGTATATGCTTTTTTCCTAAAACATATAGTTTATTTCATAAATATAAATGAATTAGAAAATTAAACAGTATTTGTATATATATATATATATATATATATTATATATATCTTATCACTAAAGTGCAGTAATCAGTTATTTTACAGATTATTTAGGTTATGTACAGATTAACTAGGATGATCCGTAAATGTATATCGAAAATTGTTTCATTTTTCAAATTATTTAGATAATCCGCACATTATCTACTATACATTCGTTAAAGTTAAAATAAGATCTTTGATGGAACAACAGCAACGTTTCAGTACGCTTAAATTAACATAATGTTGTTTATTTATTTTTCGATATCTAAAGAATCGAGTTAATACAATAAAAAACAATCAACAAATTAGTCGACTGAATCAATCGTCAATCGATTAAAAAACAATAATAGAAAGAATCAAATAAATTATATAAAATTAATTATATAAAAAAATAATATAAAATATATTATTACGATTAATGAAATTGAATTTGCATAAAGTATGATAAAATTGTTCTTATTTATTAATATAATCTAAAGATTGATGACACTTTCAATTACATAGCAATTAATTTTTACGTCAAGCACACCTATTTGTGGTACATTTAAATTTGCAGTCACATTTTCTGAAATCCTATTCAGTATACCAAGGGATTGTTTTAATCGTTGTTTGACGAAAAAGATATTTCTACAGCAGAGACATCTTCTTTAATGATACTTTAACGATACTATAAACCGTTAATGTGTACATAACCTAAATAAAATATGAAAAGTTCTTCATTTCGCACGTTAACGGAGCATATCAATTAACCTTCTATGACCCGAATTTTTGTTATAAATAACAAAAAATAATCTCAACTGAAAATCAACAATAATTATAAACATATATATGCAGATGAAACAAAAATTTTACGGTTTGAACAATTTTTTTTTTATACGCCATCTGGTAAAAAAGAAATAAAATTATTTGGTAGAATGAAAAATTAACATGTTATCTGAAAATAACACTAGCCTATAGAGGATTAATCTGCAAATTAGCTAGGTAATGTGCACATTAACGGTTTTTTTGCAAAAGCTTGAAATAAAATAATAAAAATAAAAAATAGAAATAATAAATATAATTATATTTAAATATAATATATATTATTATATATATATTATTATATATATTATATAAATAAATATAATTATAATAAATATAATATAATATTTATATATAATAAATAATAATATAAAATATAAATTATTAAATTTATATTTTATTAATTTATTAATTATATTATTTATTTTAATTTATTAATTATAAAATATAATTATATATAAATAATAATATAATAAAATAAATTATAATAAATAATTTATATATAATATAATATTTTGTTTGACCCGTTGAAGCTACGGTGTTGTAGGAGAAAAGACCAGTAGGAAGGGTAGATTGGGGGAAGGGGGGAGGAAAAAGGTTAGGAGGACGGATGTTGGATCGAAGGCAGTGAAATTGAAAATTTTCATCTACACTCTAGCATCCGGTAAAAGCCAGCTTTGCTTTGCTCGAATGATTAAGGACCCTAAGGACACGCTTGCCGCGCAAGGACTTGACGGAAACTTCTTCCATGTAGTCGACCGACAACGCCTCTCTTCTACGAGATATCGATCGCAATATAACGTTGGAAAAGGACAAAAAGAAAGGAAAAGTGAGGAGGTGGAGGTTAAGGGAGAAATGGGGGGAAAGGGGGGAAAGGGGTGGGGAGGTAGGCTAAGAGGAAGGAAAGGAATCTTTGCTATAAACGAGCGTGTTTAATATTTCAAAGGGGCCTAGAGACAACGACCTGATCAAATATATATACATATACATCTTTAAGTTTATTAACCCCTTCGTTACGACCATTTTGTCCGGCGTAACGCTCAGAAAATGCACACATAGCACGTAATCAATCCTCTTTTGTAAGAACATTTTCTTAAACGTTAAATAAGAACTGTACTTAACATTAATACCCACCGACTACACTTTCGTGTATAACATTCATTCCTTACAGTGAACAATCAAATAAAAACCATTTAAAAAAAGGATTTAAAAGGAACAAAACATATATCTTAATTGTAGAATGAAATTGTTGGCCAATCGGATGGCGAAGAAAGTATTTTTTGTTTTTATTTAAAATTCAATAATTCTTACATATTTTATATATGCATTTTTATCGCACTTTTTCTTTTGTTTTTACAAATTACAGGTTATGGTAGGTTTAATGTTTATCAAAAAAAAAAGAAACAATGTTAAACAATATCCGGTGTTAGTACTTAGAGGTCGTCAGATGGATGTCGGATATATCCGGCACTCGTTTACACGGTTAATCAGATAGATGCCGGATATATCCGGCGCACGTATCAAAAATGGTTAATCAATCAATCCTAATGTTTTATGTTGTTTATTATTATCTCTACCGTGTATCTTTTTTTTTTTTAGATAAATCAATAGTAATAAGTAACAATAACTTTGATATTTTCTATCTAATAAATAATTTCGTTTGTAACATAATCAATACGTTTTTACAAATTACAAGTTGAGGTAGGTTTAATGTTAATAAAAAAAAATAATAAACAATGTTAAACAATATCCGGCGTTCGTATGTAGAGGTCGTCAGATGGATGTCGGATATATCCGGCACTCGTATACACGGATAATCAGATAGATGCCGGATATATCCGGCGCACGTATCAAAAATGGTTAATCAATCAATTCTAATGTTTTATGTTGTTTATTATTATCTCTATCGTGTATATTTTTTTTTTTTAGATAAATCAATAATAATAAGTAACAATAACTTTGATATTTTATATCTAATAAATGATTTCGTTTGTAACATAATCAATACGTTTTTACAAATTACAAGTTGAGGTAGGTTTAATGTTAATAAAAAAAAATAATAAACAATGTTAAACAATATCCGGTGTTCGTATGTAGAGGTCGTCAGATGGATGTCGGATATATCCGGCACTCGTATATACGGATAATCAGATAGATGCCGGATATATCCGGCGCACGTATCAAAAATGGTTAATCAATCAATCCTAATGTTTTATGTTGTTTATTATTATCTCTATCGTGTATATTTTTTTTTAGATAAATCAATAATAATAAGTAACAATAACTTTGATATTTATATCTAATAAATAATTTCGTTTGTAACATAATCAATACGTTTTTACAAATTACAGGTTATGGTAGGTTTAATGTTAATAAAAAAAATAATAAAAAATGTTAAACAATATCCGGTGTTAGTACTTAGAGGTCGTCAGATGGATGTCGGATATATCCGGCACTCGTTTACACGGTTAATCAGATAGATGCCGGATATATCCGGCGCACGTATCAAAAATGGTTAATCAATCAATTCTAATGTTTTATGTTGTTTATTATTATCTCTATCGTGTATATTTTTTTTTTTTAGATAAATCAATAATAATAAGTAACAATAACTTTGATATTTTATATCTAATAAATGATTTCGTTTGTAACATAATCAATACGTTTTTACAAATTACAAGTTGAGGTAGGTTTAATGTTAAAAAAAAATAGTAAACAATGTTAAACAATATCCGGTGTTAGTACTTAGAGGTCGTCAGATGAATGTCGGATATATCCGGCACTCGTATACACGGATAATCAGATAGATGCCGGATATATCCGGCGCACGTATCAAAAATGGTTAATCAATCAATTCTAATGTTTTATGTTGTTTATTATTATCTCTATCGTGTATATTATTTTTTAAGATAAATCAATAATAATAAGTAACAATAACTTTGATATTTTATATCTAATAAATAATTTCGTTTGTAACATAATCAATACGTTTTTACGTGTGTATGTGTTTTTTTTCTGGTACGATAAAATTGTGAGATATTTATTGGTGAATACGTTATTGTTGTTGTTGTTGTCGAGTAAAATGTCATAATCAATAGAGGAATCGCGAATGATTCCCCGTGAAAGTATAAAAGCTTCTAAACATCGGAAATGCAATGTTTCATTAACCCGCAAAACGGTCCTCACGCTGAATTTCTATTTCAGACTGGAACTCCGCCCTATTCATCATCCTGAATGGTACGAAGGAGGAGCACTTGGACATGCTGGACGGCGGTATTATTCAACGATTACTCGAGGAAAAATGGAAGACATTTGCTCGGGTGGGTATTCTCTGCTTAAAAACGACAACAACAACAAAAACAACAACAAAAGAAAAGAAAAAACAAAAAGGAAGAAGGAATCAATGAGAAACAAATGCCCCCAATCGAGTACAAATATTCTATCCCCACCCCTCTCTATTCCTTAATTACTTTTTCTCCCATGGATTCGACATTTTTGTTTTATTTCTTTTTTCAAATTTATTATTCGCAATGAGAGAGAAAGAGAGAGAGAGAGTGGGGAGATTGGTGGTGGGAGGTGGGAGGTGGGGAAAGGAAGAAAAGAGGAGGATCAAGCTGGGAAGGGGTAGACACAGTGAGATCGATTTTCGCTTAGCGTCACTTTCACGTAAAAGCTTTGGGAGTGAGGGTGGGGGTGGGAGGTGTGGGTGGGGTAGTTTCGAGGGTGGAGACTGCGTTCTGCATTGATATCATCACAAGAGATAGATATACCTATGCCACTAGTAGGACCACATTTTGTCTTCAGGGAACAATACTACAAGCCTAATGAGCCTCGAAAAATAATCATTGATATCGTTTCAAATCATTCAGGATTTTAATTCGTGTTTGTTTAACCGGTTGATGGTTTTATTATTGAGCGTAGAAATTAATTCTGTGCCCCCTGTTATTTTCTTTTCTTTTTTTTAACTCGGATATTTTATTGCAAATATCAGATACACGGATTATGTTTGTGGAAATATTTATCAGTTTTTTTTTTTTAGTCTTTTATCACCAACTGGATAATTTATAAACACTATTCCCGTAGAATGAAGATGGTTTTTGTTGGTTCGTGAAATTTTTCTACGCATTTTCGGACAACTTGATACAATTTGAATCTATTCTTTGGCGAATAGTATTGTAAGGCCCCGAAAAATGGGCCCAGGTCTGGAGAATAAGACAAATAAGAGAAAACTTTCTATCCCACGGTATAAATGGTGTCCCATGCGACTAACGAAACGTTTCGTGATGTAAAATAATAAAACGCGTCTTGTTTTTCGTGATTATCCGTTAAACAGAATTTTCGCATGATTTACAAGTTAAAACGCCTATTTCTGATGTCGCACAAATCATGTCACTGGTTTAAACAGTCGATTTTTGCATTTTAAGTAGGAGAAGTACATTCGGTGACGCGAGTGATTTTTCTGGCACGTCATAACGTTTTAGATCGTTCTGACTGATTGGTAATTCTTAGTCTAAGTGGTACTATTATTTATAATCTAAATAACGCTCTTTCAGATCTCATCAAGGTCGATTAGAAATTCGAATTCTAAGAGGAAGTAATAATAGTCTTAATTATTGAAGCACCGAATTAATTTCTATATTAAATATACACAACTGTCATGTAGAATTTGGATGATATTTAAATTTGGATTCGATAGTTTAAATATGTAAAGGCACCGAATTAATTTCTACATTTAATACCAATCACCGTGTAAGTTATGGATGACGTTTAAATTTGTTTAAATTTTAATTTTTCTTTTTAACACCGTTTAAATTTAGATTCGATGGTTTCAAATATATAAGGGCACCGAATTAATTTCTACATTTAATACCAATCACCGTGTAAGTTATGGATGACGTTTAAATTTGGATTTGATAGTTAAAATATATAAAAGCACCGAATGAATTTCTATATTGAATACAACCACCGTCTAAGTTTTGGATATTTAAATTTGGATTCGATGGTTTTAAATATATAAGGGCACCGAATTAATTTCTACATTTAATACCAATCACCGTGTAAGTTATGGATGACGTTTAAATTTGGATTTGATAGTTTAAATATATAAGGGTACTGAATGAATTTCTATATTGAATACAACCACCGTCTAAGTTTTGGATATTTAAATTTGGATTCGATGGTTTTAAATATATAAGGGCACCGAATTAATTTCTACATTTAATACCAATCACCGTGTAAGTTAAGGATAACGGTTAAATTTGGATTTGATAGTTTAAATATATAAGGGTACTGAATGAATTTCTATATTGAATACAACCACCGTCTAAATTTTGGATATTTAAATTTGGATGAGATAGTTTTAAATATATAAGGGCACCGAATTAATTTCTACATTTGATACGAACCACCGTCTATGTTTGGTTTCGTTTAAATTTGTTTAAATTTTAATATTTTTTGTTAAACACCGTTTAAATTTGGATTTGATAGTTTAAATAAATAAGGGTACTGAATGAATTTCTATATTGAATACAACCACCGTCTAAGTTTTGGATATTTAAATTTGGATTCGATAGTTTCAAATATATAAGGGCACCGAATTAATTTCTACATTTAATACCAATCACCGTCTATGTTTGGTTTCGTTTAAATTTGTTTAAATTTTAATATTTTTTGTTAAACACCGTTTAAATTTAGATTTGATAGTTTAAATATATAAGGGTACTGAATGAATTTCTATACTGAATACAACCATCATCTAAGTTTTGGATATTTAAATTTGGATTCGATAGTTTCAAATATATAAGGGCACCAAATTAATTTCTTCATTTGATACGAACCACCGTCTATGTTTGATTTCGGTTTAAATTTGTTTAAATTTTAATATTTTTTTTAACACCGTTTAAATTTGGATTAATGAATTTCAACATTAAGTACCAGCAACCGTCACATAGGTTTTGGATGAATATTAATTTCTACATTTAATATGAACCACCGTCTAAATTTGGTTTCGTTTAAATTTGTTTAAATTTTAATTTTTAAAGTTTAATTTTTAAATTTTAATATTTTTTTTCAACACCGTTTAAATTTGGATTAGATGGTTTTAAATGTATAAGGGCACCGAATTAATTTCTACATTTAATACGAACCACCGTCTATGTTTGATTTTGGTTTAAATTTAAATATTTTTTGTTAAACACCATTTAAATTTGGATTCGATGGTTTGAAATATATAAGATCACCGAATGAATTTCAACATTAAACACCAGCAACCGTCACATAGGTTTTGGACGATTATTTTTCGGACGTGTCGAGTGACAACGAAGAGGAAGGGAAGACGAGTAGAAGGACGAGTTGATCTCTCGATTGAGAGATTCCTATTAAACGATTTTCAGGGTGCATACAACAAGTGTGACGTCGATGGGGCTTACGAGTGATCGCAAATAATTGCCTGAATTATTTCAACTTAGTCCAGTGGCCATCAATGGGGTGACGTCGATTGAACGATCTCCAAGTAATTTTGCCTCGCGTTCAAGAGGAATCTGTCGATCCTCGATTTAGCGATCGCAATTACGATTCACCCTACTCTCTCTCTCTCTCTCTCTCTCTCTCGTTCTCATTTATAACACGTCAAGGTTTCTCGATCGATATGGTAGATATCAGGTAATTATAATTAAGCATTATCAGGCAAACCGATCAATCCGATTGATCGATTCTTTTTTTTCAATTAAACCTCTTTCTTATTTTTGTCGCGTACGTTTTAGTAATATATATGAGTCTATATATGTGTGTGTGTATAGAGATATATTTAGATTCAGTATCGACGAGTTTATTATAGTATAGTGTTTCTCTTTTTTTAATAATAGATCAGGTAATTCATACAAACAGGATGGTACAATAATATAGTTGATATGTCCCTTAGTGAATTGACATATACGATCCACAATGGTATGCAATGATTGATCAATTTGATCAATCCAATGATTGATAATTGTAAGTTCATTTTCCGTAAGTTATATGACTGTGTCCGTGTTCATTTATTAACGTGATTTGCGTGACGAACAGATGGAAAATGTATGGGGGCTTGCTTGTTTGCCTAGCCTACTGTCACTGGCCTAACCTACCTTGACATGTTAATGGAATGGCTTATGCTTCAACTAAATGAAAATTATATCCTAACCTCATCTTTCAACAGCATGGTACTCATCTTCATTTCCACTGTATCGTTCGCGATCACCTAAAAGCCAATTTATCAGGGCACTGGATCGGTTCTGTTAAGAATTACCGATGCTTTCTGTTATTCGTGATTATCTAATTTAATAATCTAGGATTTATATTTGTAGAGGTTATGTTTATGATTTTGTGTAGTTTCCCTCATTTCAACAACACCTGCACGGTTTCAAAAACCGCATTTGTGGTACTGTGGATCGAATAACCGTGTTCAAACGCGTCTGGGAAAAAATGGGCTACTGTTTACGCGTTTATACAGACAGGCATCAAATTTATGAACAACAAACTTATGCAGATTGTCTATCAATTCATAGCATTGTGATTCGTTCGATACATAACGTCAGTTCGATAAATAATAAATTATCTTTAATTTCGCATCATACTTTTTGAATAACTCTGTATAAATATACGTACAGATTTGTTCAAAATGTTTAGAATAATAGAAAAATCATTTACATTCTTCAAAAGACGAATAAATGGTTTCGAAAAACGATATCTCTAAGACATAACCTAGAAAGTAGTTCTTTTTCACTTTTTTCTATTTGTTTTTTTTTTTGAACATCGACTGATAAAGTTATTCAATCCAAAAGTTTGAATCAGCTTTAATTTAGCACCATTCTTTTTAAATAACCTTATATTAATATACATACACGATTAAAATGTTTAGAAAAATAGAAAAATTGTGTTGAAATTCTTTAACGACATTCCGTCATTTTCTTTTCATTATACAATGAAAAATATTGAGAAACAAATAAATAATTTCGGAAAAACAAAATTTCCAAGACATAACCTAGAAAGTATTTCTTTTTCTAATTGTTTTAATTATTCTTTGAACATCGACTGATAATTTTATTCAATCCAAAAGTTTGAATCAGCTTTTATTTAGCTTCATTTTTTTTGAATAACCTTATATTAATATACATACACGATTAAAATGTTTAGAAAAATAGAAAAATTATTCAAATTCTTTAACGACATTCCGTCATTTTCTTTTCATTATCCAATGAAAATATTGAGAAACAAATAAATAGTTTCGGAAAAACAAAATTTCCAAGACATAACCTAGAAAGTATTTCTTTTTCTTATTGTTTTAATTATTCTTTGAACATCGACCGATAATCTTATTGAATCCAAAAGTTTGAATCAGCTTTTATTTAGCACCATTTTTTTGAATAAACTTATATTTATATATACACGATTAAAATGTTTAGAAAAATAGAAAAATTGTGTTGAAATTCTTTAACGACATTCCGCCATTTTCTTTTCACTATCCAATGAAAAATATTGAGAAACAAATAAATAGTTTCGGAAAAACAAAATTTCCAAGACTTAACCTAGAAAGTATTTCTTTTTCTTATTGTTTTAATTATTCTTTGAACATCGACCGATAATCTTATTGAATCCAAAAGTTTGAATCAGCTTTAATTTAGCACTATTCCTTTTGAATAAACTTATATTAATATACATACACGATTAAAATGTTTAGAAAAATAGAAAAATTGTGTTGAAATTCTTTAACGACATTCCGTCATTTTCTTTTCATTATCCAATGAAAAATATTGAGAAACAAATAAATAGTTTCGGAAAAACAAAATTTCCAAGACATAACCTAGAAAGTATTTCTTTTTCTAATTGTTTTAATTATTCTTTGAACATCGACCGATAATCTTATTGAATCCAAAAGTTTGAATCAGCTTTTATTTAGCACCATTTCTTTTGAATAAACTTATACTAATATACATACACGATTAAAATGTTTAGAAAAATAGAAAAATTGTGTTGAAATTCTTTAACGACATTCCGCCATTTTCTTTTCATTATTCAATGAAAAATATTGAGAAACAAATAAATAGTTTCGGAAAAACAAATTTTCCAAGACTTAACCTAAAAAATATTTCTTTTTCTTATTGTTTTAATTATTCTTTGAACATCGACCGATAATCTTATTGAATCCAAAAGTTTGAATCAGCTTTTATTTAGCACCATTTTTTTGAATAAACTTATATTAATATATACACGATTAAAATGTTTAGAAAAATAGAAAAATTGTGTTGAAATTCTTTAACGACATTCCGTCATTTTCTTTTCATTATCCAATGAAAAATATTGAGAAACAAATGTTTCGGAAAAACAAAATTTCCAAGACATAACCTAGAAAGTATTTCTTTTTCTAATTGTTTTAATTATTCTTTGAACATCGACCGATAATCTTATTGAATCCAAAAGTTTGAATCAGCTTTAATTTAGCACCATTCTTTTTAAATAACCTTATATTAATATACATACACGATTAAAATGTTTAGAAAAATAGAAAAATTGTGTTGAAATTCTTTAACGACATTCCGTCATTTTCTTTTCACTATCCAATGAAAAATATTGAGAAACAAATGTTTCGGAAAAACAAAATTTCCAAGACATAACCTAGAAAGTATTTCTTTTTCTAATTGTTTTAATTATTCTTCGAACATCGACCGATAATCTTATTGAATCCAAAAGTTTGAATCAGCTTTAATTTAGCACTATTCTTTTTGAATAACCTTATATTAATATACATACACGATTAAAATGTTTAGAAAAATAGAAAAATTGTGTTGAAATTCTTTAACGACATTCCGCCATTTTCTTTTCACTATCCAATGAAAAATATTGAGAAACAAATAAATAGTTTCGGAAAAACAAAATTTCCAAGACATAACCTAGAAAGTATTTCTTTTTCTAATTGTTTTAATTATTCTTTGAACATCGACCGATAATCTTATTGAATCCAAAAGTTTGAATCAGCTTTAATTTAGCACTATTCTTTTTGAATAAGCTTATATTAATATACATACACGATTAAAATGTTTAGAAAAATAGAAAAATTGTGTTGAAATTCTTTAACGACATTCCGCCATTTTATTTTCATTATTCAATGAAAAATATTGGGAAACAAATAAATAGTTTCGGAAAAACAAAATTTCCAAGACATAACCTAGAAAGTATTTCTTTTTCTTATTGTTTTAATTATTCTTTGAACATCGACCGATAATCTTATTGAATCCAAAAGTTTGAATCAGCTTTAATTTAGCACTATTCTTTTTGAATAAACTTATATTAATATACATACACGATTAAAATGTTTAGAAAATAGAAAAATTGTGTTGAAATTCTTTACCGACATTCCGCCATTTTTTTTTCACTATCCAATGAAAAATATTGAGAAACAAATAAATAATTTCGGAAAAACAAAATTTCCAAGACATAACTTAGAAAGTATTTCTTTTTCTTATTGTTTTAATTATTCTTTGAACATCGACCGATAATCTTATTGAATTCAAAAGTTTGAATCAGCTTTAATTTAGCACCATTCTTTTTGAATAACCTTATATTAATATACATACACGATTAAAATGTTTAGAAAAATAGAAAAATTGTGTTGAAATTCTTTAACGACATTCCGCCATTTTCTTTTCATTATCCAATGAAAAATATTGAGAAACAAATAAATAGTTTCGGAAAAACAAAATTTCCAAGACTTAACCTAAAAAATATTTCTTTTTGATTTTAATTTATTTGTGAACATCGACTGACCATTTTATTAAATCACAAAGTTCGATAAACAATAAATCAAATTTAATTTGTGTCCAATCCTGTTTGAAATAATCCCGTATATCGTCCTAACAATAATGCCGAATGTTTTACGATACAACAGTAGAGTATAATAATACAATAAAAAAAAAAAAAACCAAGATTATTGAGCAATAAAATCTCATAGAAGAATTATACAAAAGTTACAGTTTTTGAAACGTTTGGTAATCCTGGTCTTCCATTTGACGTCGCTGTCCCTGGCAGTTTACTTGCGACCTGCCGAGTTGGATGCTGTTCTTCTTAAATGGCCGGAGGAGATAACGGAGATGGCACGCATCGCGGCTGAGTGTATCACCGTTCTTGGAGTACTCAGCTACATTCTCGTTCAGCTAGGCGGGGAAATGATCAACGTTGGCTTGCTATCCTTTCTCAAGCAACTGGTATTAGAAAAAAAAAAAAAAAATGGAAAAAGAAAAAGAAAAGAAAAGAAAAAAAAAAAGAAAAAGAAAATATGACAGATAAGACAAAAGTAGTGGTAGAAGGAAAGAGAAGAAAAATAGAGGAAAAGGAAAAGATATCATCTTCTTTAATCTCGCGAAACGTTTTCTAACATTTCTTGATCGCGAAATAGCTAGTATACCCTGTTGGCTCGCAACATGATAGGAGAGGATGACGAGGAAAAGGAAGGGGGGAGGGGTGGGGGCAGGGAGAAAGGGGGAGGGAGAAGGATCCGGGTATAAACAAGAAATGTTACGCAAACGGTTGGTCAACGAACTGTAACCAGTCACGAGAGATGCACCCGTTGATATATTACCACAAAGAAAATTTTCGTATATAAGAGTTACCGAGATCATGATGATAATGATCATGATTATGATAATGATCTAATCCTTGGATATATATATGTATACTTTCCTATTATACTCCTTCCTCTATTTCTTTTTCTTTTTTATTTACTTTTTTCTTTTGTTCATTCATTAAATTCGCGTTAAATTTGTTATTGCAAATATTAAGCGTTTATTATTATCCATTGAAATGATTTATCAATGTATCAATGTATCAATGTATCAATTTTGAATTTCAGACGCACGAGCCAGCTAAATTGATCTTCGTGATAAGCAATTTGTTGATACTTGCCTGCATACCGTGTCGTTTTGTTGGTGATCGGGACGCCGAGGACGCCATCTTGGTTGTCGCTGTACCTGGTTCTTGGTTTCTTCTTATGTTTTTTGCTGGGTATGTCGATAAAAGGGTAGCGGGTAAACCCTATTTAATTTAGGGTTTACTTCAGGGACGCGACCCTGCCCACGCGAGCCATGATTCACTCCCATATCCAATTAAATCGGGAGAAATCATGTCCTAACCTATAATCCCTTTTGCAACATTTCCTAACCACAACAATAACTAATAATGATGATAATGATGATGATGATGACGTTCATAGAACGTCCTGGTTTTATTGAAATCATTTTTCATCATTAATCAAAGTATTGGTAAAGAATTACGTAATATTTAATCAGTTACCTGTGGAATTTAGTTTTAACACACTAAACGTACCGATGCTTCGTGTATAACCTATTGTATTTATTTCATAACGATTAAAAATGATCCCTTTTCAAAATGTCATGTATTTTATTAACAAACAATATACCATTTATGCAATAAGATTTCTTGACACACAAAATGGCATTAAAAATTGTAAAAAATCCTGTAAGAAAATTTAAATAGGGTAATAGTTTGATTTTAGCGTTGAAAATTTTTCACAGGATGCGTAATTAAAATCAAGCAACGACGAACGTGGTTAAATTTTATTCTATACGAAATAAACAATTAATCGAATAAACAATTGAAAAGATTATTGTTGTTAAAAATGGAAAAATTGTTAAAGTAATGTTCAAATTCATAAAGAAGAAATTCAGTTGATTTCAATGTGGTAGTTTTGAAAGTAAAGTACAACACAAAGTGGCACTTGGCAGGTCATGGCACCAGTATCGTGACATCTTACGGATTTCATTTCTTGAGCAGATGAAAAATCTTCCAAGTAATTTTCCTGTTGATTGTAAGGAGTAGTTTTATTGGTAATACAAATAAAACATACCATTAAATAATATTTTAATTACTACTTATTGAAATTAAAAATTTGTTTTAATAAATTGCAATTGTTTAATTTAAACGACGAGTATACACGTCAACTGTATCGAAATTAAGTTTTGGATCGACGTGTATATACTTCGAACGCAGTTAATTTATTACATTCACCTAGGCACACTTTTTACCTTTACCCTGATTTGTAGTTCAGTGGACTCCTACATAACGCGGTTAATATGTTACGCGTTCTATGAATTCGTGCTATAAGAAATCACGTTGTATGAAAATTAATCTCGTATAATGTAATTATATTTCTTTTTTCTACTTTTTATAATTATTATATTAAAATAATAAGTATAATATATATTAAGAAAATTCTTTTTTCGCAAACAATTCTTGATAACAGCGTTCAAACCCCCTCCCCAAAAAAAATAAAAAAGAAAAAAATCACTAACGATGAAAACAAAAATGTAGATTTCAATTAAAGCAAATGTAATTTTTAAATACGAGAGATTCATAAATTTGATCATATACAGCGTTGTACGAGAATTCGCGTTACATGAAAAAAGAAAAATTAGTAGTCGCAATATCATTCAACGTGTTATAGGAATTTACATTAAAAAAACTCGTATTATCTACTATATATATATATATTACAAAAATAAATTAACGAAATATCTCAACCAGGAAAGAAAAAACAGAATTCTTACAAAGTAAAATCAATGATTATTTTCGAAAGAAATTCTTCAAAAGTTTGTAATCTTTTTTTTACCTCGATCGTTTCCAATAAAATATGAATTCCGATGATCTACCAACATTCTATTGCTATCTATCTTTCATATTATTTTTTTATTCTTTTCGTTTCTTTTTAAAATGAAACTTTTTTCTCCTCCTTTATTTTTCCCTTTCTCATATTTTCGGTACTTCCGCTTGCTTCGTCTTCTTGGCTCGAGATGGTCGTCGTCGTCGTCGTCGCATTCGTTGTAGGGGAAGTGGAAGTGGAAGTGGAAGTGGAAGTGGAAATGGCAGGGGTGGGGTGGGTTGAGGAAGAATGGAGGGGGGAGGGAGGGGAATCACAAGCTCGTCGTTGCATTCTCTCGGAGTAGGTTCTCTCGACGAGGTAAAGACGTTCGTCAAAGTGTCGTTAAAGCAGAGCTGGAATGCCACTCGAAGTCACTGTCGAAGATGCGAGACAGTATATGCGCTTCGAAGCTTTCTAGGCAAAAGCTTCAGAGGAAAAGCTCCGCGAGCCAAAGCCTCGTGGTGAATCTTTGCTTCATAAGTACCTTACGGGGACCCATTGACGTACCCATCATTTTACATTAAGAATTTGATCTTTTTCATTTTGCCATTTTGTTGTTGTATTTTGTTTTTCTTTCACGGAATGATGGGTGTATCCTGTAGATCGGATCAGTCAGACCCAACCCCGTGGTTCACGGGTCTCATGCAAACCGGTCCGGCCCACCTAATCAGATGTTTCTTTTTTTTTAAGCTAAAAATATCTGACGGTCACGATTAAAACCTGATTCTCGGTTATTTGGCATGGGAATTCGAAAATACGATTATTCGCAATTGAAAGCTTATAATGTCAACAGTTTTGTACATATAATTATAAATAAGAGGCTTGATATAATAAATATAATTATAATTAGGTTAGATTTATATTTTAACGAATAATATTTATAAATAGAAACCAAATATTGTACTAGAAAGTTTGATAATATATTTATTCTTTTCAATATTATTGTTTAGAAAATTTTTTGAGGTTATAACTGGTGAGAATGACGTCACGGAAGCTGCCATTTTTTTTTTAAGCTAAAAATATTTGACGGTCACAATTGAAACCTGCTTCACAATTCTCGATTATTTGGCATGGGAATTCTAAAATACGATTATTCGCAATTGAAAGCTTATAATGTCAACAGTTTTGTACATATAATTATAAATAAGAGGCTTGATATAATAAATATAATTATAATTAGGTTAGATTTACATTTTAACGAATAATATTTATAAATAGAAACCAAATATTGTACTAGAAAATTTGATAATATATTTATTCTTTTCAATATTATTGTTTAGAAAATTTTTTGAGGTTATAATTGGTGAGGATGACGTCACGGAAGCTGCCATGTTTTTTTTCTAAAACCTTACTCTCCTATATTCGACATTCGAACATCAGATGTCGGCCATTTTGCATTTAATTGCGAATTGTTTGTTTATTTTCCAACCCGATAATCCTTGAATCATCGATTTTCAATCGACGCCAGTATGCTTACCGCAAAGGAAAAAGGTTGAGTACCCCTGGTGTAAATATATTTTATTATCTTTACTGTTTTACAAACCAAATTTCGGTTAAATTAATAATATATGAACGTTTTAATAATTGAATAAGTAAATTTGTTCGCGTTAAAATAACGCCCGCGCATGGTCGGAGATAATAACATTAATAAATAATATAAAAGATAACATTTATTTCTCGTGGGTAGAAAGAGAGAGAAATAGAGAGAGAGAGAGAGAGAGGGAGAGAAATGATAGGAATTAAATTGGAAAGAAAAAAATTTATCAAACGGTCGAGAATTTTTTGTACCGACCGTTACGTCGATAAAGAAGAAACAAAAGAATAGAAAAATTGAACTTTCTTTGGTTTCTATAGGGTGAGTCGAAAGTATTCCTACTTGATTTTTAAATATCAATTTTGTTTCCCATTAAAAGCTTTTTATAGGTTCGCAATTAGGGTTGTAGTTTCATGGAATGTTATCGTTGGAACAATAAACCTATTTTAGAATAGGTTTATTTTTATTTAATAATAAATTTAATAAATTAATAATTTTTTTTATTATATTTCTTATAATGATTTTTTTAAATATTTATTCGACAAATTTATTAATTGGTGGAATAAATTTATTTTATACAGATTTATATTCTTTTTATTTAATTTTAATGAGTTTATGAATTGTTGGATGTTTAATAATAATAAATTTAAGAAATTTTTTAAAATTTTTAATTTTTTTAATGACAATAGTTTTATTTTTGTGTTTTTTAACATTTAACATAATGATATTTTTATTTAATATAATGATGTTTTATTAAAAAAGAATAAATGATCTTAAAAATTTAGTAAGAAGACTTTTGACCTTAACTGTAAGAATAACAGAAAGAAAGAAAGATAGAAAGAGAGAGAAAAAGAGAGAGAGAGAGGGGGGGGAAAGGAAGAAAAAGGAATGCAATTTTTATCTTCAACTACAAACCTTATTATTTGCATTCGCAAATGTTGCGTGTGCACGTACGGGGGAAGAAGAATCGCAAAGTGAATATTAATTTGTCTGACCGACCTCCCCCACCCTCCCCCTCCCCCTCCCCCCTCCCCGCCCCTCTCCAGAACGAGGAAATTATTCGTTGGGTTCTTGCACTTCGTGCCGTCACGTTCCGAGCGATAACGAACCATCGATATAATTATAATTAATCTCTCGAAATATTACTTTTTCTTTCTCCGGTAATTTCCTATCGGTTCCGAAGGTATCCTTTTTCTTCATTTTTCTTGTATTCGTTCTTAAAAAAAAGAAAAACAATCAATAGAAATTAATTTTCAATTTAAAATTAAACGAATAGAAACGATTTGAACGATTTGTTAATAAGAAAACAACGAAAAGTGAAAAATAATATATATAAAAAAAAATTAAACACACAAACACACACAACACACACACACAACACACACAGACACACACACACTCTCGGACAAATTATTATACGTCGATGTAAGGTCATTTAGTGTAGTAGCAACTGATCGGTATCAGAAAATGGGGGATATTAATAAGGTTTATGTAGGTTCTACGCCAATGTAATGACTCGTAGGCCAAGTTTTGACGTTAAGAGGTACGAAGGTACGATGGCTATGAAGAAGGAATATGCTAATGCAAAATAACCGTCGTCGCTTTGTCGCTTCGTCGCCGATCATTCGAAAACGCGAGGATAATTCATAGGCGTGAAAGTGCATTGGTGCATTGGTGCATTGCCATAGGCGTACTCACAAATCTATTCTTCTCTTTCTCCCTTTCCTGCCACTAGCCAAGAGTCCCAACTAATAAATCTACTTCCGCGAAAATGTTTCCGACCAACTAAGCAACCTTCTTCTCGCATAAGCGCGCATAAATCTTCAAAACTATTGTTTCCGTGAAGACAATGATCGATGGATCCTATTGGATGGTTAATTTCATTTTCGTACTATTTTTTTCTGCTTTTGTAGTTTTTTCTTTTTTTTTGCAACAAGAATCAATATTGATTTTGAAATAACGGTAGATAATATTTTATTCTAAGTAGAATACTTCGAAAGATACCACATTTTATACATTTTTCGAATAACACATGAATTCCATACTAGGGAAATTGAGATTCTTTTA
This sequence comes from Polistes fuscatus, assembly GCF_010416935.1. Taxonomy (NCBI): domain Eukaryota; kingdom Metazoa; phylum Arthropoda; class Insecta; order Hymenoptera; family Vespidae; genus Polistes; species Polistes fuscatus. The sequence goes on from NW_025113064.1 coordinate 3,513,820, forward strand.
AAGCTATCTGAATTTCGAAATATTTTTTGATATCTTCGGAAGATCTAAAATGCTACTTGGAAAAGCCATGTTGCATCTGACGAAACATATAGTTATCTGAAGGAGCAACGTCTAGTGCAAAAGTTGAGCCCTTTTCGAAAAGAAAGTGTCATTTCAATAATAAACGTACGCAAAATCAAATTTGAGGAGCTGCAATTTGAATTCGATTTCAGTATTTCAGTATTTAAAAACACATATGATACGGATGCAAGTTTCCAAAAAATTCTTACGTTTATTTATAAGAGGTTTTGATTTTTGCGGATACAATAAATAAAACGACAATTTCTTGTAAATGTTTATTTTATTCGTGTAAATGTAAACACAACAAAGTATTGTCAAAATAATATTACAATTATTTATTTCAGTTCACATTCAATGCAATTTTCGGACATGGATGTTCTTTGCCGATTTAGTCAAATTTGTAGTGTACTTCGTGCATTTTAGATACAGTTCCGTTTTTAAACTTGTATCAGTTAGTATACTTCTATGTTTGCTTTTAATGTTGTTCATCGATGAGAAAAATTGTTCACAATTATTGTATGCGTATCCAAATAAGGTCCAAATTTCGAGAACTAATATCCTGGCATTTGAATTATTATAACATATTGAATAATCGATAGAAGTTCGTATGCTGAAACGGTTATAGTATTGCGAATATTGTAGTGCTAACAGCGTTATTTATGCATACATATTTTCTTTTTTTAATTTACTTTACCGACGCATTATTGATTTTTTCATTTTGGGATAACTATCGGTTCTATGATGGACGCAACAGATTTTTATGAAAAATTTAAATGCCGCATTTTGTTCAGCAAAGAGCCAAATACGGGTTTCCGATCCCTTGTCTAATGAATAGGACAGGTGGGATAAGACATCTCATTCAAGTTTCTCCAAGATTTTCTTTATTGGTTTTGCAACACGCGATCTAACATTGTCACGGAGAAAAATCATTTGGTCATGTTTTTGACGTAATTCGAGCGTTCTTTTTTCATCGATCGACTCAAATGAAATAATTGTAATCGGTAGCGCTAAACATTAATGATTCGATTGGTTCTTCTACCGACAATACCTCCAATTCACCATATTCAAACTTTTTCGACTAACCAGGGTACTCTTTGTCATTAACGTCAAAATCATTCTCTTTAAATCGTCCGAACTTATCCCTGCCAGTTGTTCCAGATAGAACATGTTCCCCCATAAACCTCCACTAGCAAACGATGAATTTCACCGGCAGATTTATTCGAATAAAAGCAGTTAAGTAATGCTTCCCGCAAATGTTCTTTTTTTTTCCTACGAAATGGGACATTTTCAATGCAATAAAAAGTTGTGTTCTTTTCATTTCGATTTAATGTACCACACTGATTATTACAGCTTATTAACAGTACTTTCGTATACACCAACGCTCACTTTTGACCATTTTAAAATAGTACAACTACTGACCTCTATTAGTAATCAGCGCGAATTAATTCAACCACCTAATATATCTCGACGATGCTGACATATAGAACAGGGGTGCTCAACTTTTTTCTTTCGTGAGCTTCATACGTTTGTCTCTTACATCGAGTAGGCCTTAACTAAACTCTCCATGATTAAAAAAGACAACATATTCAAACAAATCAACAGGTATGAAACATTAGTACCTTATTCAAACTTGATTATTCAAGCATAGCTATATTTAAACGTTAATTAAACATTTACGTGATTTTTCTTATTGACACAAATTAATAATCATTATATTAAGTCTACATTTTAGTTTACATTAAGTTTATAGGAACGATCGATCCTGATGACAAACGGGGTAGTCGTAGGGTTGATTCGGGCTTCAATTGTGACCTTCATCCAATTTTTGCGTCTAAAAAAAAAAAAGGTAAATAGGTGTAAATTCACGATTGTGCGTTTCGGGGTTGCAATTAAGGGTTGGTTGTTCGATTGTATTCGGTCCTGTCGACAATAAATTGAGTAGAGCAAATATAAAGACAATTTTAATCGGTCAATGAACATTTTTATGTCCAAATATAGTCGACAATGTTTTTCAGGAAAAATGTTTAACTCAACCTATGCGTTTATATGTAGAATAACGACATTTTATTTTATAATCGATTTTATATTAGAAGAAATAAAACGTATGCATTGGCGTTAAATGTTCCCCTGTTTTAATGGAACGATCGGAAATATGCATACACCTGTACGTATACAGATATATTATACGTGCATTTATATATAGTTACTATACTATACTATA